>NW_025062993.1:0-206209 GCF_018153295.1 Drosophila grimshawi
TTTTATATATTTTGACTCTGCATCAAAAGCTGAAAATATGTAGTCGCGAAGTCATTTCGAGAAATTGACGTTTTAAGTTTCGGTTTCCAAATTCAAACGGATGTATCTTCGCCAATAATTGTCAGCAGTTAGAATTTCTTTCAACATTATGAAGCCCTTTTTATATATTTTGATTCTGCATCAAAAGCTTAAAGTATGTAGTCTTGAAGTCATTTCGAGAAATCGACGTTTTAAGTTTCTGTTTCCAAATTCAAACGGATGTATCTTCGCCAATAATTGTCAGAAGTTAGAATTTCTTTCAACATTATGAAGCCCTTTTTATATATTTTGACTCTGCTTCAAAAGCTGAAAATATGTAGTCTCGAAGTCATTTCGAGAAATTGACGTTTTAAGTTTCTGTTTCCAAATTCAAACGGATGTATCTTCGCCAATAATTGTCAGAAGTTAGAATTTCTTTCAACATTATGAAGCCCTTTTTATATATTTTGACTATGCATCAAAAGCTGTAAATATGTAGTCGCGAAGTCATTTCGAGAAATTGACGTTTTAAGTTTCTGTTTCCAAATTCAAACGGATGTATCTTCGCCAATAATTGTCAGAAGTTAGAATTTCTTTCAACATTATGAAGCCCTTTTTATATATTTTGATTCTGCATCAAAAGCTGAAAATATGTAGTCTTGAAGTCATTTCGAGAAATCGACGTTTTAAGTTTCTGTTTCCAAATTCAAACGGATGTATCTTCGCCAATAATTGTCAGAAGTTAGAATTTCTTTCAACATTATGAAGCCCTTTTTATATATTTTGACTCTGCATCAAAAGCTGAAAATATGTAGTCTCGAAGTCATTTCGAGAAATTGACGTCTTAAGTTTCGGTTTCCAAATTCAAACGGATGTATCTTCGCCAATAATTGTCAGAAGTTAGAATTTCTTTCAACATTATGAAGCCCTTTTTATATATTTGACTCTGCATCAAAGGCTGAAAATATGTAGTCGCGAAGTCATTTCGAGAAATTGACGTTTTAAGTTTCGGTTTCCAAATTCAAACGGATGTATCTTCGCCAATAATTGTCAGCAGTTAGAATTTCTTTCAACATTATGAAGCCCTTTTTATATATTTTGATTCTGCATCAAAAGCTTAAAATATGTAGTCTTGAAGTCATTTCGAGAAATCGACGTTTTAAGTTTCTGTTTCCAAATTCAAACGGATGTATCTTCGCCAATAATTGTCAGAAGTTAGAATTTCTTTCAACATTATGAAGCCCTTTTTATATATTTTGACTATGCATCAAAAGCTGAAAATATGTAGTCTCGAAGTCATTTCGAGAAATTGACGTTTTAAGTTTCGGTTTCCCAATTCAAAAGGATGTATCTTCGCCAATAATTGTCAGAAGTTAGAATTTCTTTCAACATTATGAAGCCCTTTTTATATATTTTGACTCTGCATCATAAGCTGAAAATATGTAGTCTCGAAGTCATTTCGAGAAATTGACGTTTTAAGTTTCTGTTTCCAAATTCAAACGGATGTATCTTCGCCAATAATTGTCAGAAGTTAGAATTTCTTTCAACATTATGAAGCCCTTTTTATATATTTTGACTCTGCATCAAAAGCTGAAAATATGTAGTCTCGAAGTCATTTCGAGAAATTGACGTTTTAAGTTTCGGTTTCCAAATTCAAACGGATGTATCTTCGCCAATAATTGTCAGCAGTTAGAATTTCTTTTAACATTATGTAGCCCTTTTTATATATTTTGACTCTGCATCAAAAGCTGAAAATATGTAGTCTCAAAGTCATTTCGAGAAATTGACGTTTTAAGTTTCTGTTTCCAAATTCAAACGGATGTATCTTCGCCAATAATTGTCAGCAGTTAGAATTTCTTTCAACATTATGAAGCCCTTTTTATATATTTTGATTCTGCATCAAAAGCTGAAAATATGTAGTCTCGAAGTCATTTCGAGAAATTGACGTTTTAAGTTTCTGTTTCCAAATTCAAACGGATGTATCTTCGCCAATAATTGTCAGAAGTTAGAATTTCTTTCAACATTATGAAGCCCTTTTTATATATTTTGACTATGCATCAAAAGCTGAAAATATGTAGTCCCGAAGTCATTTCGAGAAATTGTCGTTTTAAGTTTCGGTTTCCCAATTCAAAAGGATGTATCTTCGCCAATAATTGTCAGAAGTTAGAATTTCTTTCAACATTATGAAGCCCTTTTTATATATTTTGACTCTGCATCATAAGCTGAAAATATGTAGGCTCGAAGTCATTTCGCGAAATTGACGTTTTAAGTTTCTGTTTCCAAATTCAAACGGATGTATCTTCGCCAATAATTATCAGAAGTTAGAATTTCTTTCAACATTATGAAGCCCTTTTTATATATTTTGACTCTGCATCAAAAGCTGAAAATATGTAGTCTCAAAGTCATTTCGAGAAATTGACGTTTTAAGTTTCGGTTTCCAAATTCAAACGGATGTATCTTCGCCAATAATTGTCAGAAGTTAGAATTTCTTTCAACATTATGAAGCCCTTTTTATATATTTTGACTCTGCATCAAAAGCTGAAAATATGTAGTCGCGAAGTCATTTCGAGAAATTGACGTTTTAAGTTTCGGTTTCCAAATTCAAACGGATGTATCTTCGCCAATAATTGTCAGCAGTTAGAATTTCTTTTAACATTATGTAGCCCTTTTTATATATTTTGATTCTGCATCATAAGCTTAAAGTATGTAGTCTTGAAGTCATTTCGAGAAATCGACGTTTTAAGTTTCTGTTTCCAAATTCAAACGGATGTATCTTCGCCAATAATTGTCAGAAGTTAGAATTTCTTTCAACATTATGAAGCCCTTTTTATATATTTTGACTCTGCATCAAAAGCTGAAAATATGTAGTCCCGAAGTCATTTCGAGAAATTGTCGTTTTAAGTTTCGGTTTCCCAATTCAAAAGGATGTATCTTCGCCAATAATTGTCAGCAGTTAGAATTTCTTTCCAACATTTATGAAGCCCTTTTTTATATATTTTGATTCTGCATCAAAAGCTAAAAATATGTAGTCTCGAAGTCATTTCGAGAAATTGACGTTTTAAGTTTCTGTTTCCAAATTCAAACGGATGTATCTTCGCCAATAATTGTCAGAAGTTAGAATTTCTTTCAACATTATGAAGCCCTTTTTATATATTTTGATTCTGCATAAAAAGCTGAAAATATGTAGTCGCGAAGTCATTTCGAGAAATTGACGTTTTAAGTTTCTGTTTCCAAATTCAAACGGATGTATCTTCGCCAATAATTGTCAGAAGTTAGAATTTCTTTCAACATTATGAAGCCCTTTTTATATATTTTGATTCTGCATCAAAAGCTGAAAATATGTAGTCTTGAAGTCATTTCGAGAAATCGACGTTTTAAGTTTCTGTTTCCAAATTCAAACGGATGTATCTTCGCCAATAATTGTCAGAAGTTAGAATTTCTTTCAACATTATGAAGCCCTTTTTATATATTTTGACTCTGCATCAAAAGCTGAAAATATGTAGTCTTGAAGTCATTTCGAGAAATTGACGTTTTAAGTTTCGGTTTCCAAATTCAAACGGATGTATCTTCGCCAATAATTGTCAGCAGTTAGAATTTCTTTTAACATTATGTAGCCCTTTTTATATATTTTGATTCTGCATCATAAGCTTAAAGTATGTAGTCTTGAAGTCATTTCGAGAAATCGACGTTTTAAGTTTCTGTTTCCAAATTCAAACGGATGTATCTTCGCCAATAATTGTCAGAAGTTAGAATTTCTTTCAACATTATGAAGCCCTTTTTATATATTTTGATTCTGCATCAAAAGCTGAAAATATGTAGTCTCGAAGTCATTTCGAGAAATTGACGTTTTAAGTTTCTGTTTCCAAATTCAAACGGATGTATCTTCGCCAATAATTGTCAGAAGTTAGAATTTCTTTCAACATTATGAAGCCCTTTTTATATATTTTGACTCTGCATCATAAGCTGAAAATATGTAGTCTCGAAGTCATTTCGCGAAATTGACGTTTTAAGTTTCTGTTTCCAAATTCAAACGGATGTATCTTCGCCAATAATTATCTGAAGTTAGAATTTCTTTCAACATTATGAAGCCCTTTTTATATATTTTGACTCTGCATCAAAAGCTGAAAATATGTAGTCTCAAAGTCATTTCGAGAAATTGACGTTTTAAGTTTCGGTTTCCAAATTCAAACGGATGTATCTTCGCCAATAATTGTCAGAAGTTAGAATTTCTTTCAACATTATGAAGCCCTTTTTATATATTTTGACTCTGCATCAAAAGCTGAAAATATGTAGTCGCGAAGTCATTTCGAGAAATTGACGTTTTAAGTTTCGGTTTCCAAATTCAAACGGATGTATCTTCGCCAATAATTGTCAGCAGTTAGAATTTCTTTTAACATTATGTAGCCCTTTTTATATATTTTGATTCTGCATCATAAGCTTAAAGTATGTAGTCTTGAAGTCATTTCGAGAAATCGACGTTTTAAGTTTCTGTTTCCAAATTCAAACGGATGTATCTTCGCCAATAATTGTCAGAAGTTAGAATTTCTTTCAACATTATGAAGCCCTTTTTATATATTTTGATTCTGCATCAAAAGCTGAAAATATGTAGTCTCGAAGTCATTTCGAGAAATTGACGTTTTAAGTTTCTGTTTCCAAATTCAAACGGATGTATCTTCGCCAATAATTGTCAGAAGTTAGAATTTCTTTCAACATTATGAAGCCCTTTTTATATATTTTGACTCTGCATCAAAAGCTGAAAATATGTAGTCGCGAAGTCATTTCGAGAAATTGACGTTTTAAGTTTCTGTTTCCAAATTCAAACGGATGTATCTTCGCCAATAATTGTCAGAAGTTAGAATTTCTTTCAACATTATGAAGCCCTTTTTATATATTTTGACTCTGCATCAAAAGCTGAAAATATGTAGTCTTGAAGTCATTTCGAGAAATCGACGTTTTAAGTTTCTGTTTCCAAATTCAAACGGATGTATCTTCGCCAATAATTGTCAGAAGTTAGAATTTCTTTCAACATTATGAAGCCCTTTTTATATATTTTGACTCTGCATCAAAAGCTGAAAATATGTAGTCTCGAAGTCATTTCGAGAAATTGACGTTTTAAGTTTCGGTTTCCAAATTCAAACGGATGTATCTTCGCCAATAATTGTCAGAAGTTAGAATTTCTTTCAACATTATGAAGCCCTTTTTATATATTTTGACTCTGCATCAAAAGCTGAAAATATGTAGTCTCGAAGTCATTTCGAGAAATTGACGTTTTAAGTTTCTGTTTCCAAATTCAAACGGATGTATCTTCGCCAATAATTGTCAGAAGTTAGAATTTCATTCAACATTATGAAGCCCTTTTTATTTATTTTGATTCTGCATCAAAAGCTTAAAGTATGTAGTCTTGAAGTCATTTCGAGAAATCGACGTTTTAAGTTTCTGTTTCCAAATTCAAACGGATGTATCTTCGCCAATAATTGTCAGAAGTTAGAATTTCTTTCAACATTATGAACCCCTTTTTATATATTTTGATTCTGCATCAAAAGCTGAAAATATGTAGTCTCGAAGTCATTTCGCGAAATTGACGTTTTAAGTTTCTGTTTCCAAATTGAAACGGATGTATCTTCGCCAATAATTGTCAGTAGCTAGAATTTCTTTCACATTATGAAGCCCTTTTTATATATTTTGACTCTGCATCAAAAGCTGAAAATATGTAGTCTCGAAGTCATTTCGAGAAATTGACGTTTTAAGTTTCTGTTTCCAAATTCAAACGGATGTATCTTCGCGAATAATTGTCAGAAGTTAGAATTTCTTTCAACATTATGAAGCCCTTTTTATATATTTTGACTCTGCATCAAAAGCTGAAAATATGTAGTCGCGAAGTCATTTCGAGAAATTGACGTTTTAAGTTTCGGTTTCCAAATTCAAACGGATGTATCTTCGCCAATAATTGTCAGCAGTTAGAATTTCTTTTAACATTATGTAGCCCTTTTTATATATTTTGATTCTGCATCATAAGCTTAAAGTATGTAGTCTTGAAGTCATTTCGAGAAATCGACGTTTTAAGTTTCTGTTTCCAAATTCAAACGGATGTATCTTCGCCAATAATTGTCAGAAGTTAGAATTTCTTTCAACATTATGAAGCCCTTTTTATATATTTTGATTCTGCATCAAAAGCTGAAAATATGTAGTCTCGAAGTCATTTCGAGAAATTGACGTTTTAAGTTTCTGTTTCCAAATTCAAACGGATGTATCTTCGCCAATAATTGTCAGAAGTTAGAATTTCTTTCAACATTATGAAGCCCTTTTTATATATTTTGATTCTGCATCAAAAGCTGAAAATATGTAGTCTCGAAGTCATTTCGCGAAACTGACGTTTTAAGTTTCTGTTTCCAAATTGAAACGGATGTATCTTCGCCAATAATTGTCAGAAGTTAGAATTTCTTTCAACATTATGAAGCCCTTTTTATATATTTTGATTCTGCATCAAAAGCTGAAAATATGTAGTCTTGATGTCATTTCGAGAAATCGACGTTTTAAGTTTCTGTTTCCAAATTCAAACGGATGTATCTTCGCCAATAATTGTCAGAAGTTAGAATTTCTTTCAACATTATGAAGCCCTTTTTATATATTTTGACTCTGCATCAAAAGCTGAAAATATGTAGTCGCGAAGTCATTTCGAGAAATTGACGTTTTAAGTTTCGGTTTCCAAATTCAAACGGATGTATCTTCGCCAATAATTGTCAGAAGTTAGAATTTCTTTCAACATTATGAAGCCCTTTTTATATATTTTGACTCTGCATCAAAAGCTGAAAATATGTAGTCGCGAAGTCATTTCGAGAAATTGACGTTTTAAGTTTCGGTTTCCAAATTCAAACGGATGTATCTTCGCCAATAATTGTCAGAAGTTAGAATTTCTTTCAACATTATGAAGCCCTTTTTATATATTTTGACTCTGCATCAAAAGCTGAAAATATGTAGTCGCGAAGTCATTTCGAGAAATTGACGTTTTAAGTTTCGGTTTCCAAATTCAAACGGATGTATCTTCGCCAATAATTGTCAGAAGTTAGAATTTCTTTCAACATTATGAACCCCTTTTTATATATTTTGATTCTGCATCAAAAGCTTAAAGTATGTAGTCTTGAAGTCATTTCGAGAAATCGACGTTTTAAGTTTCTGTTTCCAAATTCAAACGGATGTATCTTCGCCAATAATTGTCAGAAGTTAGAATTTCTTTCAACATTATGAACCCCTTTTTATATATTTTGATTCTGCATCAAAAGCTGAAAATATGTAGTCTCGAAGTCATTTCGAGAAATTGACGTTTTAAGTTTCTGTTTCCAAATTCAAACGGATGTATCTTCGCCAATAATTGTCTGAAGTTAGAATTTCTTTCAACATTATGAAGCCCTTTTTATATATTTTGACTCTGCATCAAAAGCTGAAAATATGTAGTCTCAAAGTCATTTCGAGAAATTGACGTTTTAAGTTTCGGTTTCCAAATTCAAACGGATGTATCTTCGCCAATAATTGTCAGAAGTTAGAATTTCTTTCAACATTATGAAGCCCTTTTTATATATTTTGACTCTGCATCAAAAGCTGAAAATATGTAGTCGCGAAGTCATTTCGAGAAATTGACGTTTTAAGTTTCGGTTTCCAAATTCAAACGGATGTATCTTCGCCAATAATTGTCAGCAGTTAGAATTTCTTTTAACATTATGTAGCCCTTTTTATATATTTTGATTCTGCATCATAAGCTTAAAGTATGTAGTCTTGAAGTCATTTCGAGAAATCGACGTTTTAAGTTTCTGTTTCCAAATTCAAACGGATGTATCTTCGCCAATAATTGTCAGAAGTTAGAATTTCTTTCAACATTATGAAGCCCTTTTTATATATTTTGATTCTGCATCAAAAGCTGAAAATATGTAGTCTCGAAGTCATTTCGAGAAATTGACGTTTTAAGTTTCTGTTTCCAAATTCAAACGGATGTATCTTCGCCAATAATTGTCAGAAGTTAGAATTTCTTTCAACATTATGAAGCCCTTTTTATATATTTTGACTCTGCATCAAAAGCTGAAAATATGTAGTCCCGAAGTCATTTCGAGAAATTGACGTTTTAAGTTTCTGTTTCCAAATTCAAACGGATGTATCTTCGCCAATAATTGTCAGAAGTTAGAATTTCTTTCAACATTATGAAGCCCTTTTTATATATTTTGATTCTGCATCAAAAGCTGAAAATATGTAGTCTCGAAGTCATTTCGCGAAACTGACGCTTTATGTTTCTGTTTCCAAATTGAAACGGATGTATCTTCGCCAATAATTGTCAGAAGTTAGAATTTCTTTCAACATTATGAAGCCCTTTTTATATATTTTGACTCTGCATCAAAAGCTGAAAATATGTAGTCTTGATGTCATTTCGAGAAATCGACGTTTTAAGTTTCTGTTTCCAAATTCAAACGGATGTATCTTCGCCAATAATTGTCAGAAGTTAGAATTTCTTTCAACATTATGAAGCCCTTTTTATATATTTTGACTCTGCATCAAAAGCTGAAAATATGTAGTCGCGAAGTCATTTCGAGAAATTGACGTTTTAAGTTTCGGTTTCCAAATTCAAACGGATGTATCTTCGCCAATAATTGTCAGAAGTTAGAATTTCTTTCAACATTATGAAGCCCTTTTTATATATTTTGACTCTGCATCAAAAGCTGAAAATATGTAGTCGCGAAGTCATTTCGAGAAAATGACGTTTTAAGTTTCGGTTTCCAAATTCAAACGGATGTATCTTCGCCAATAATTGTCAGAAGTTAGAATTTCTTTCAACATTATGAAGCCCTTTTTATATATTTTGATTCTGCATCAAAAGCTGAAAATATGTAGTCTTGAAGTCATTTTGAGAAGTTAGAATTTCTTTCAACATTATGAAGCCCTTTTTATATATTTTGACTCTGCATCAAAAGCTGAAAATATGTAGTCTCGAAGTCATTTCGAGAAATTGACGTTTTAGTCTCTGTTTTCAATTCAAACGGATGTATCTTCGCAAATAATTGCCAGAAGTTAGAATTTCTTTCAACATTATGAAGCCCGTTTTATATATTTTGATTCTGCATCAAAAGCTGAAAATATGTAGTCTCGAAGTCATTTCGAGAAATTGACGTTTTAAGTTTCTGTTTCCAAATTCAAACGGATGTATCTTCGCCAATAATTGTCAGAAGTTAGAATTTCTTTCAACATTATGAAGCCCTTTTTATATATTTTGATTCTGCTTCAAAAGCTGAAAATATGTAGTCTCGAAGTCATTTCGAGAAATTGACGTTTTAAGTTTCTGTTTCCAAATTCAAACGGATGTATCTTCGCCAATAATTGTCAGAAGTTAGAATTTCTTTCAACATTATGAAGCCCTTTTTATATATTTTGACTCTGCTTCAAAAGCTGAAAATATGTAGTCTCGAAGTCATTTCGAGAAATTGACGTTTTAAGTTTCTGTTTCCAAATTCAAACGGATGTATCTTCGCCAATAATTGTCAGAAGTTAGAATTTCTTTCAACATTATGAACCCCTTTTTATATATTTTGATTCTGCATCAAAAGCTGAAAATATGTAGTCTCGAAGTCATTTCGAGATATTGGCGGTTTAAACTTCTTTTCCCAAATTCAAAGGGATGTATCTTCGCCAATAATTGGCAGAAGTCAGAATTTCTTTCAACATTATGAAGCCCGTTTTATATATTTTGACTCTGCATCAAAAGCTGAAAATATGTAGTCGCGAAGTCATTTCGAGAAATTGACGGTTTAAGTTTCGGTTTCCAAATTCAAACGGATGTATCTTCGCCAATAATTGGCAGAAGTCAGAATTTCTTTCAACATTATGAAGCCCTTTTTATATATTTTGATTCTGCATCAAAAGCTGAAAATATGTAGTCTCGAAGTCATTTCGAGAAATTGACGTTTTAAGTTTCGGTTTCCAAATTCAAACGGATGTATCTTCGCCAATAATTGTCAGCAGTTAGAATTTCTTTCAACATTATGAAGCCCTTTTTATATATTTTGATTCTGCATCAAAAGCTTAAAATATGTAGTCTTGAAGTCATTTCGAGAAATCGACGTTTTAAGTTTCTGTTTCCAAATTCAAACGGATGTATCTTCGCCAATAATTGTCAGAAGTTAGAATTTCTTTCAACATTATGAAGCCCTTTTTATATATTTTGATTCTGCATCAAAAGCTGAAAATATGTAGTCTCGAAGTCATTTCGAGATATTGGCGTTTTAAGTTTATTTTCCCAAATTCAAACGGATGTATCTTCGCCAATAATTGTCAGAAGTTAGAATTTCTTTCAACATGATGAAGCCCTTTTTATATATTTTGACTCTGCATCAAAAGCTGAAAATATGTAGTCTCGAAGTCATTTCGAGAAATTGACGTTTTAAGTTTCTGTTTCCAAATTCAAACGGATGTATCTTCGCCAATAATTGTCAGAAGTTAGAATTTCTTTCAACATTATGAAGCCCTTTTTATATATTTTGACTCTGCATCAAAAGCTGAAAATATGTAGTTGCAAAGTCATTTCGAGAAATTGGCGTTTTAAGTTTATTTTCCCAAATTCAAACGGATGTATCTTCGCCAATAATTGTCAGAAGTTAGAATTGCTTTCAACATTATGAAGCCCTTTTTATATATTTTGATTCTGCATCAAAAGCTGAAAATATGTAGTCTCGAAGTCATTTCGAGAAATTGACGTTTTAAGTTTCTGTTTCCAAATTCAAACGGATGTATCTTCGCCAATAATTGTCAGCAGTTAGAATTTCTTTCAACATTATGAAGCCCGTTTTATATATTTTGATTCTGCATCAAAAGCTGAAAATATGTAGTCTCGAAGTCATTTCGAGAAATTGACGTTTTAAGTTTCTGTTTCCAAATTCAAACGGATGTATCTTCGCCAATAATTGTCAGAAGTTAGAATTGCTTTCAACATTATGAAGCCCTTTTTATATATTTTGATTCTGCATCAAAAGCTGAAAATATGTAGTCTCGAAGTCATTTCGAGAAATTGACGTTTTAAGTTTTTGTTTCCAAATTCAAACGGATGTATCTTCGCCAATAATTGTCAGAAGTTAGAATTTCTTTCAACATTATGAAGCCCTTTTTATATATTTTGACTCTGCATCAAAAGCTGAAAATATGTAGTCTCGAAGTCATTTCGAGAAATTGACGTTTTAAGTTTCTGTTTCCAAATTCAAACGGATGTATCTTCGCCAATAATTGTCAGAAGTTAGAATTGCTTTCAACATTATGAAGCCCTTTTTATATATTTTGATTCTGCATCAAAAGCTGAAAATATGTAGTCTCGAAGTCATTTCGAGAAATTGACGTTTTAAGTTTCGGTTTCCAAATTCAAACGGATGTATCTTCGCCAATAATTGTCAGAAGTTAGAATTTCTTTCAACATTATGAAGCCCGTTTTATATATTTTGATTCTGCATCAAAAGCTGAAAATATGTAGTCTCGAAGTCATTTCGAGAAATTGACGTTTTAAATTTCTGTTTCCAAATTCAAACGGATGTATCTTCCCCAATAATTGTCAGCAGTTAGAATTTCTTTCAACATTATGAAGCCCTTTTTATATATTTTGATTCTGCATCAAAAGCTGAAATATGTAGTTCGAAGTCATTTCGCGAAATTGACGTTTTAAGTTTCTGTTTACAAATCAAACGGATGTATCTTCGCCAATAATTGTCAGAAGTTAGAATTTCTTTCAACATTATGAAGCCCTTTTTATATATTTTGACTCTGCATCAAAAGCTGAAAATATGTAGTCTCAAAGTCATTTCGAGAAATCGACGTTTTAAGTTTCTGTTTCCACATTGAAACGGATGTATCTTCGCCAGTAATTGTCAGAAGTTAGAATTTCTTTCAACATTATGAAGCCCTTTTTATATATTTTGACTCTGCATCAAAAGCTGAAAATATGTAGTCGCGCAGTCATTTCGAGAAATTGACGTTTTAAGTTTCGGTTTCCAAATTCAAACGGATGTATCTTCGCCAATAATTGTCAGAAGTTAGAATTTCTTTCAACATTATGAAGCCCTTTTTATATATTTTGACTCTGCATCAAAAGCTGAAAATATGTAGTCGCGAAGTCATTTCGAGAAATTGACGTTTTAAGTTTCGGTTCCAAATCCAAACGGCTGTATCTTCGCCAATAATGGTCAGCAGTTAGAATTTCTTTCAACATTAGGAAGCCCTTTTTATATATTTGGATTCTGCATCATAAGCTTGAAATATGTAGTCTGGAAGTCATTTCGAGAAATGGACGTTTTAAGTTTCTGTTTCCAAATTCAAGCGGAGGTATCTTCGCCAATAATTGTCAGAAGTTAGAATTTCTTTCAACATATGAAGCCCTTTTTATATATTTTGATTCTGCATCAAAAGCTGAAAATATGTAGTCTCGAAGTCATTTCGAGAAATTGACGTTTTAAGTTTCGGTATCCAAATTCAAACGGATGTATCTTCGCCAATAATTGTCGGAAGTTAGAATTTCTTTCAACATTATGAAGCCCTTTTATATATTTTGACTCTGCTTCAAAAGCTGAAAATATGTAGTCTCGAAGTCATTTCGAGAAATTGACGTTTTAAGTTTCTGTTTCCAAATTCAAACGGATGTATCTTCGCCAATAATTGTCAGAAGTTAGAATTTCTTGCAACATTATGAACCCCTTTTTATATATTTTGATTCTGCATCAAAAGCTGAAAATATGTAGTCTTGAAGTCTTTTCGAGATATTGGCGTTTTAAGTTTATTTTCGCAAATTCAAACGGATGAATCTTCGCCAATAATTGTCAGAAGTTAGAATTTCTTTCAACATTATGAAGCCCTTTTATATATTTTGACTCTGCTTCAAAAGCTGAAAATATTTAGTCTCGAAGTCATTTCGAGAAATCGACGTTTTAAGTTTCGGTATCCAAATTCAAACGGATGTATCTTCGCCAATAATTGTCAGAAGTTAGAATTTCTTTCAACATTATGAAGCCCTTTTTATATATTTTGATTCTGCATCAAAAGCTGAAAATATGTAGTCTCGAAGTCATTTCGCGAAATTGACGTTTTAAGTTTCGGTATCCAAATTCAAACGGATGTATCTTCGCCAATAATTGTCAGAAGTTAGAATTTCTTTCAACATTATGAAGCCCTTTTTATATATTTTGATTCTGCATCAAAAGCTGAAAATATGTAGTCTTGAAGTCATTTCGAGATATTGGCGTTTTAGTTTATTTTCCCAATTCAAACGGATGTATCTTCGCCAATAATTGTCAGCAGTTAGAATTTCTTTTAACATTATGTAGCCCTTTTTATATATTTTGACTCTGCATCAAAAGCTGAAAATATGTAGTCTTGAACTCATTTGGAGAAATTGACGTTTTAAGTTTCTGTTTCCAAATTCAAACGGATGTATCTTCGCCAATAATTGTCAGAAGTTAGAATTGCTTTCAACATTATGAAGCCCTTTTTATATATTTTGATTCTGCATCAAAAGCTGAAAATATGTAGTCTCGAAGTCATTTCGAGAAATTGACGTTTTAAGTTTCTGTTTCCAAATTCAAACGGATGTATCTTCGCCAATAATTGGCAGAAGTCAGAATTTTTTTCAACATTATGAAGCCCTTTTTATATATTTTGACTCTGCATCAAAAGCTGAAAATATGTAGTCTCGAAGTCATTTCGAGAAATTGACGTTTTAAGTTTCGGTTTCCAAATTCAAACGGATGTATCTTCGCCAATAATGGCAGCAGTTAGAATTTCTTTCAACATTATGAAGCCCTTTTTATATATTTTGATTCTGCATCAAAAGCTTAAAATATGTAGTCTTGAAGTCATTTCGAGAAATCGACGTTTTAAGTTTCTGTTTCCAAATTCAAACGGATGTATCTTCGCCAATAATTGTCAGAAGTTAGAATTTCTTTCAACATTATGAAGCCCTTTTTATATATTTTGATTCTGCATCAAAAGCTGAAAATATGTAGTCTCGAAGTCATTTCGAGAAATTGACGTTTTAAGTTTCTGTTTCCAAATTCAAACGGATGTATCTTCGCCAATAATTGTCAGAAGTTAGAATTTCTTGCAACATTATGAACCCCTTTTTATATATTTTGATTCTGCATCAAAAGCTGAAAATATGTAGTCTTGAAGTCATTTCGAGATATTGGCGTTTTAAGTTTATTTTCGCAAATTCAAACGGATGTATCTTCGCCAATAATTGTCAGAAGTCAGAATTTCTTTCAACATTATGAAGCCCTTTTTATATATTTTGACTCTGCATCAAAAGCTGAAAATATGTAGTCGCGAAGTCATTTCGAGAAATTGACGTTTTAAGTTTCTGTTTCCAAATTTAAACGGATGTATCTTCGCCAATAATGTCAGAAGTTAGAATTTCTTTCAACATTATGAAGCCCTTTTTATATATTTTGACTCTGCATCAAAAGCTGAAAATATGTAGTCTCAAAGTCATTTCGAGAAATTGACGTTTTAAGTTTCTGTTTCCAAATTCAAACGGATGTATCTTCGCCAATAATTGTCAGAAGTTAGAATTGCTTTCAACATTATGAAGCCCGTTTTATATATTTTGATTCTGCATCAAAAGCTGAAAATATGTAGTCTCGAAGTCATTTCGAGAAATTGACGTTTTAAATTTCTGTTTCCAAATTCAAACGGATGTATCTTCGCCAATAATTGTCAGAAGTTAGAATTTCTTTCAACATTATGAAGCCCGTTTTATATATTTTGACTCTGCATCAAAAGCTGAAAATATGTAGTCTCGAAGTCATTTCGAGAAATTGACGTTTTAAGTTTCTGTTTCCAAATTCAAACGGATGTATCTTCGTCAATAATTGTCAGAAGTTAGAATTTCTTTCAACATTATGAAGCCCTTTTTATATATTTTGATTCTGCATCAAAAGCTGAAAATATGTAGTCTCGAAGTCATTTCGCGAAATTGACGTTTTAAGTTTCTGTTTACAAATCAAACGGATGTATCTTCGCCAATAATTGTCAGAAGTTAGAATTTCTTTCAACATTATGAAGCCCTTTTTATATATTTTGACTCTGCATCAAAAGCTGAAAATATGTAGTCTCAAAGTCATTTCGAGAAATCGACGTTTTAAGTTTCTGTTTCCACATTGAAACGGATGTATCTTCGCCAGTAATTGTCAGAAGTTAGAATTTCTTTCAACATTATGAAGCCCTTTTTATATATTTTGACTCTGCATCAAAAGCTGAAAATATGTAGTCGCGCAGTCATTTCGAGAAATTGACGTTTTAAGTTTCTGTTTCCAAATTCAAACGGATGTATCTTCGCCAATAATTGTCAGAAGTTAGAATTTCTTTCAACATTATGAAGCCCTTTTTATATATTTTGACTCTGCATCAAAAGCTGAAAATATGTAGTCTCGAAGTCATTTCGAGAAATTGACGTTTTAAGTTTCGGTTTCCAAATTCAAACGGATGTATCTTCGCCAATAATTGTCAGCAGTTAGAATTTCTTTCAACATTATGAAGCCCTTTTTATATATTTTGATTCTGCATCAAAAGCTTAAAATATGTAGTCTTGAAGTCATTTCGAGAAATCGACGTTTTAAGTTTCTGTTTCCAAATTCAAACGGATGTATCTTCGCCAATAATTGTCAGAAGTTAGAATTTCTTTCAACATTATGAAGCCCTTTTTATATATTTTGATTCTGCATCAAAAGCTGAAAATATGTAGTCGCGAAGTCATTTCGAGAAATTGACGTTTTAAGTTTCGGTATCCAAATTCAAACGGATGTATCTTCGCCAATAATTGTCAGAAGTTAGAATTTCTTTCAACATTATGAAGCCCTTTTATATATTTTGACTCTGCTTCAAAAGCTGAAAATATGTAGTCTCGAAGTCATTTCGAGAAATTGACGTTTTAAGTTTCTGTTTCCAAATTCAAACGGATGTATCTTCGCCAATAATTGTCAGAAGTTAGAATTTCTTGCAACATTATGAACCCCTTTTTATATATTTTGATTCTGCATCAAAAGCTGAAAATATGTAGTCTTGAAGTCATTTCGAGATATTGGCGTTTTAAGTTTATTTTCCCAAATTCAAACGGATGTATCTTCGCCAATAATTGTCAGAAGTCAGAATTTCTTTCAACATTATGAAGCCCTTTTTATATATTTTGACTCTGCATCAAAAGCTGAAAATATGTAGTTGCAAAGTCATTTCGAGAAATAGACGTTTTAAGTTTCTGTTTCCAAATTCAAACGGATGTATCTTCGCCAATAATTGTCAGAAGTTAGAATTGTTTTTAACATTATGAAGCCCTTTTTATATATTTTGATTCTGCATCAAAAGCTGAAAATATGTAGTCTCGAAGTCATTTCGAGAAAATGACGTTTTAAGTTTCTGTTTCCAAATTCAAACGGATGTATCTTCGCCAATAATTGTCAGAAGTTAGAATTTCTTTCAACATTATGAAGCCCTTTTTATATATTTTGACTCTGCATCAAAAGCTGAAAATATGTAGTTGCAAAGTCATTTCGAAAAATAGACGTTTTAAGTTTCGGTATCCAAATTCAAACGGATGTATCTTCGCCAATAATTGTCAGAAGTTAGAATTTCTTTCAACATTTATGAAGCCCTTTTATATATTTTGACTCTGCTTCAAAAGCTGAAAATATGTAGTCTCGAAGTCATTTCGAGAAATTGACGTTTTAAGTTTCTGTTTCCAAATTCAAACGGATGTATCTTCGCCAATAATTGTCAGAAGTTAGAATTTCTTGCAACATTATGAACCCCTTTTTATATATTTTGATTCTGCATCAAAAGCTGAAAATATGTAGTCTTGAAGTCATTTCGAGATATTGGCGTTTTAAGTTTATTTTCCCAAATTCAAACGGATGTATCTTCGCCAATAATTGTCAGAAGTCAGAATTTCTTTCAACATTATGAAGCCCTTTTTATATATTTTGACTCTGCATCAAAAGCTGAAAATATGTAGTTGCAAAGTCATTTCGAGAAATAGACGTTTTAAGTTTCTGTTTCCAAATTCAAACGGATGTATCTTCGCCAATAATTGTCAGAAGTTAGAATTGTTTTTAACATTATGAAGCCCTTTTTATATATTTTGATTCTGCATCAAAAGCTGAAAATATGTAGTCTCGAAGTCATTTCGAGAAAATGACGTTTTAAGTTTCTGTTTCCAAATTCAATCGGATGTATCTTCGCCAATAATTGCCAGAAGTTAGAATTTCTTTCAACATTATGAAGCCCGTTTTATATATTTTGACTCTGCATCAAAAGCTGAAAATATGTAGTCTCGAAGTCATTTCGAGAAATTGACGTTTTAAGTTTCTGTTTCCAAATTCAAACGGATGTATCTTCGCCAATAATTGTCAGAAGTTAGAATTTCTTTCAACATTATGAAGCCCTTTTTATATATTTTGACTCTGCATCAAAAGCTGAAAATATGTAGTCTCGAAGTCATTTCGAGAAATTGACGTTTTAAGTTTATTTTTCCAAATTCAAACGGATGTATCTTCGCCAATAATTGTCAGAAGTTAGAATTTCTTTCAACATTATGAAACCCTTTTTATATATTTTGATTCTGCATCAAAAGCTGAAAATATGTAGTCTCGAAGTCATTTCGAGAAATTGACGTTTTAAGTTTCTGTTTCCAAATTCAAACGGATGTATCTTCGCCAATAATTGTCAGAAGTTAGAATTTCTTTCAACATTATGAAGCCCTTTTTATATATTTTGATTCTGCATCAAAAGCTGAAAATATGTAGTCTCGAAGTCATTTCGAGAAATTGACGTTTTAAGTTTCTGTTTCCAAATTCAAATGGATGTATCTTCGCCAATAATTGTCAGAAGTTAGAATTTCTTTCAACATTATGAAGCCCTTTTTATATATTTTGACTCTGCATCAAAAGCTGAAAATATGTAGTCTCGAAGTCATTTCGAGAAATTGACGTTTTAAGTTTCTGTTTCCAAATTCAAACGGATGTATCTTCGCCAATAATTGTCAGAAGTTAAAATTTCTTTCAACATTATGAAGCCCTTTTCATATATTTTGATTCTGCATCAAAAGCTGAAAATATGTAGTCTCGAAGTCATTTCGAGAAATTGACGTTTTAAGTTTCTATTTCCAAATTCAAACGGATGTATCTTCGCCAATAATTGTCAGAAGTTAGAATTTCTTTCAACATTATGAAGCCCTTTTTATATATTTTGACTCTGCATCAAAAGCTGAGAATATGTAGTCGCGAAGTCATTTCGAGAAATTGACGTTTTAAGTTTCGGTTTCCAAATTCAAGCGGATGTATCTTCGCCAATAATTGTCAGAAGTTAGAATTTCTTTCAACATTATGAAGCCCTTTTTATAAATTTTGATTCTGCATCAAAAGCTGAAAATATGTAGTCTTGAAGTCATTTCGAGAAATTGACGTTTTAAGTTTCGGTTTCCAAATTCAAACGGATGTATCTTCGCCAATAATTGTCAGCAGTTAGAATTTCTTTCAACATTATGAAGCCCTTTTTATATATTTTGATTCTGCATCAAAAGCTGAAAATATGTAGTCTTGAAGTCATTTCGAGAAATCGACGTTTTAAGTTTCTGTTTCCAAATTCAAACGGATGTATCTTCGCCAATAATTGTCAGAAGTTAGAATTTCTTTCAACATTATGAAGCCCTTTTTATATATTTTGATTCTGCATCAAAAGCTGAAAATATGCAGTCTCGAAGTCATTTCGAGAAATTGACGTTTTAAGTTTGTGTTTCCAAATTCAAACGGATGTATCTTCGCCAATAATTGTCAGAAGTTAGAATTTCTTTCAACATTATGAAGCTCTTTTTATATATTTTGACTCTGCATCAAAAGCTGAAAATATGTAGTCCCAAAGTCATTTCGAGAAATTGACGTTTTAAGTTTATTTTCCCAAATTCAAACGGATGTATCTTCGCCAATAATTGTCAGAAGTCAGAATTTCTTTCAACATTATGAAGCCCTTTTTATATATTTTGACTCTGCATCAAAAGCTGAAAATATGTAGTCTTGAAGTCATTTCGAGAAATTTGACGTTTTAAGTTTCGTTTCCAAATTGAAACGGATGTATCTTTCGCCAATAATTGTCAGCAGTTAGAATTTTCTTTCAACATTATGAAGCCCTTTTTATATATTTTTGACTCTGCATCAAAAGCTGAAAAATATGTAGTCTCGAGGTCATTTCGAGAAATCGACGTTTTAAGTTTCTGTTTCCAAATTCAAACGGATGTATCTTCGCCAATAATTGTCAGAAGTTAGAATTTCTTTCAACATTATGAAGCCCTTTTTATATATTTTGACTATGCATCAAAAGCTGAAAATATGTAGTCTCGAAGTCATTTCGAGAAACTGACGTTTTAAGTTTATTTTTCCAAATTCAAACGGATGTATCTTCGCCAATAATTGTCAGCAGTTAGAATTTCTTGCAACATTATGAAGCCCTTTTTATATATTTTGACTATGCATCAAAAGCTGAAAATATGTAGTCTCGAAGTCATTTCGAGAAATCGACGTTTTAAGTTTATTTTCCCAAATTCAAACGGATGTATCTTCGCCAATAATTGTCAGAAGTTAGAATTTCTTGCAACATTATGAAGCACTTTTTATATATTTTGACTATGCATCAAAAGCTGGAAATATGTAGTCTCGAAGTCATTTCGAGAAATTGACGTTTTAAGTTTCTGTTTCCAAATTCAAACGGATGTATATTCGCCAATAATTGTCAGAAGTTAGAATTTCTTTCAACATTATGAACCCCTTTTGATATATTTTGATTCTGCATCAAAAGCTGAAAATATGTAGTCTCGAAGTCATTTCGAGATATTGGCGGCTTAAGTTTCTGTTTCCAAATTCAAACGGATGTATCTTCGCCAATAATTGTCAGAAGTTAGAATTTCTTTCAACATTATGAAGCCCTTTTTATATATTTTGATTCTGCATCAAAAGCTGAAAATATGTAGTCTCGAAGTCATTTCGAGATATTGGCGTTTTAAGTTTATTTTCCCAAATTCAAACGGATGTATCTTCGCCAATAATTGTCAGAAGTTAGAATTTCTTTCAACATTATGAAGCCCTTTTTATATATTTTGACTCTGCATCAAAAGCTGAAAATATGTAGTCGCGAAGTCATTTCGAGAAATTGACGTTTTAAGTTTCTGTTTCCAAATTCAAACGGATGTATCTTCGCCAATAATTGTCAGAAGTTAGAATTTCTTTCAACATTATGAAGCCCTTTTTATATATTTTGACTCTGCATCAAAAGCTGAAAATATGTAGTCTCGAAGTCATTTCGAGAAATAGACGTTTTAAGTTTCTGTTTCCAAATTCAAACGGATGTAACTTCGCCAATAATTGTCAGAAGTTAGAATTTCTTTCAACATTATGAAGCCCTTTTTATATATTTTGACTCTGCATCAAAAGCTGAAAATATGTAGTCTCGAAGTCATTTCGAGAAATTGACGTTTTAAGTTTCTGTTTCCAAATTGAAACGGATGTATCTTCGCCAATAATTGTCTGAAGTTAGAATTTCTTTCAACATTATGAAGCCCTTTTTATATATTTTGACTCTGCATCAAAAGCTGAAAATATGTAGTCTCAAAGTCATTTCGAGAAATTGACGTTTTAAGTTTCGGTTTCCAAATTCAAACGGATGTATCTTCGCCAATAATTGTCAGCAGTTAGAATTTCTTTTAACATTATGTAGCCCTTTTTATATATTTTGATTCTGCATCATAAGCTTAAAGTATGTAGTCTTGAAGTCATTTCGAGAAATCGACGTTTTAAGTTTCTGTTTCCAAATTCAAACGGATGTATCTTCGCCAATAATTGTCAGAAGTTAGAATTTCTTTCAACATTATGAAGCCCTTTTTATATATTTTGATTCTGCATCAAAAGCTGAAAATATGTAGTCTCGAAGTCATTTCGAGAAATTGACGTTTTAAGTTTCTGTTTCCAAATTCAAACGGATGTATCTTCGCCAATAATTGTCAGAAGTTAGAATTTCTTTCAACATTATGAAGCCCTTTTTATATATTTTGATTCTGCATCAAAAGCTGAAAATATGTAGTCCCGAAGTCATTTCGAGAAATTGACGTTTTAAGTTTCTGTTTCCAAATTCAAACGGATGTATCTTCGCCAATAATTGTCAGAAGTTAGAATTTCTTTCAACATTATGAAGCCCTTTTTATATATTTTGACTCTGCATCAAAAGCTGAAAATATGTAGTCGCGAAGTCATTTCGAGAAATTGACGTTTTAAGTTTCGGTTTCCAAATTCAAACGGATGTATCTTCGCCAATAATTGTCAGAAGTTAGAATTTCTTTCAACATTATGAAGCCCTTTTTATTTATTTTGATTCTGCATCAAAAGCTTAAAGTATGTAGTCTTGAAGTCATTTCGAGAAATCGACGTTTTAAGTTTCTGTTTCCAAATTCAAACGGATGTATCTTCGCCAATAATTGTCAGAAGTTAGAATTTCTTTCAACATTATGAACCCCTTTTTATATATTTTGATTCTGCATCAAAAGCTGAAAATATGTAGTCTCGAAGTCATTTCGAGAAATTGACGTTTTAAGTTTCTGTTTCCAAATTCAAACGGATGTATCTTCGCCAATAATTGTCAGAAGTTAGAATTTCTTTCAACATTATGAAGCCCTTTTTATATATTTTGACCCTGCATCAAAAGCTGAAAATATGTAGTCTCGAAGTCATTTCGAGAAATTGACGTTTTAAGTTTCTGTTTCCAAATTCAAACGGATGTATCTTCGCCAATAATTGTCAGAAGTTAGAATTTCTTTCAACATTATGAAGCCCTTTTTATATATTTTGACTCTGCATCAAAAGCTGAAAATATGTAGTCTCGAAGTCATTTCGAGAAATTGACGTTTTAAGTTTATTTTCCCAAATTCAAACGGATGTATCTTCGCCAATAATTGTCAGAAGTTAGAATTTCTTTCAACATTATGAAGCCCTCTTTATATATTTTGACTCTGCATCAAAAGCTGAAAATATGTAGTCTCGAAGTCATTTCGAGAAATTGACGTTTTAAGTTTCTGTTTCCAAATTCAAAGGGATGTATCTTCGCCAATAATTGTCAGAAGTTAGAATTTCTTTCAACATTATGAAGCCCTTTTTATATATTTTGATTCTGCATCAAAAGCTGAAAATATGTAGTCTCGAAGTCATTTCGCGAAATTGACGTTTTAAGTTTCTGTTTCCAAATTCAAACGGATGTATCTTCCCCAATAATTGTCAGAAGTTAGAATTTCTTTCAACATTATGAAGCCCTTTTTATATATTTTGACTGTGCATCAAAAGCTGAAAATATGTAGTCTCAAAATCATTTCGAGAAATTGACGTTTTAAGTTTCTGTTTCCAAATTCAAACGGATGTATCTTCGCCAATAATTGTCAGAAGTTAGAATTTCTTTCAACATTATGAAGCCCTTTTTATATATTTTGATTCTGCATCAAAAGCTGAAAATATGTAGTCTTGAAGTCATTTCGAGAAATTGACGTTTTAAGTTTATTTTCCCAAATTCAAACGGATGTATCTTCGCCAATAATTGTCAGAAGTTAGAATTTCTTGCAACATTATGAACCCCTTTTTATATATTTTGATTCTGCATCAAAAGCTGAAAATATGTAGTCTCTAAGTCATTTCGAGATATTGGCGTTTTAAGTTTATTTTCCCAAATTCAAACGGATGTATCTTCGCCAATAATTGTCAGAAGTCAGAATTTCTTTCAACATTATGAAGCCCTTTTTATATATTTTGACTCTGCATCAAACGCTGAAAATATGTAGTCGCGAAGTCATTTCGAGAAATTGACGTTTTAAGTTTCTGTTTCCAAATTCAAACGGATGTATCTTCGCCAATAATTGTCAGAAGTTAGAATTGCTTTCAACATTATGAAGCCCTTTTTATTTATTTTGATTCTGCATCAAAAGCTGAAAATATGTAGTCGCGAAGTCATTTCGAGAAATTGACGTTTTAAGTTTCTGTTTCCAAATTCAAACGGATGTATCTTCGTCAATAATTGTCAGAAGTTAGAATTTCTTTCAACATTATGAAGCCCTTTTTATATATTTTGATTCTGCATCAAGAGCTGAAAATATGTAGTCTCGAAGTCATTTCGAGAAATTGACGTTTTAAGTTTCTGTTTCCAAATTCAAACGGATGTATCTTCGCCAATAATTGTCAGAAGTTAGAATTTCTTTCAACATTATGAAGCCCTTTTTATATATTTTGACTCTGCTTCAAAAGCTGAAAATATGTAGTCTCGAAGTCATTTCGAGAAATTGACGTTTTAAGTTTCTGTTTCCAAATTCAAACGGATGTATCTTCGCCAATAATTGTCAGAAGTTAGAATTTCTTTCAACATTATGAAGCCCTTTTTATATATTTTGATTCTGCATCAAAAGCTGAAAATATGTAGTCTCGAAGTCATTTCGAGATATTGGCGGTTTAAACTTCTTTTCCCAAATTCAAAGGTATGTATCTTCGCCAATAATTGTCAGAAGTCAGAATTTCTTTCAACATTATGAAGCCCTTTTTATATATTTTGACTCTGCATCAAAAACTGAAAATATGTAGTCGCGAAGTCATTTCGAGAAATTGACGTTTTAAGTTTCGGTTTCCAAATTCAAACGGATGTATCTTCGCCAATAATTGTCAGCAGTTAGAATTTCTTTCAACATTATGAAGCCCGTTTTATATATTTTGACTCTGCATCAAAAGCTGAAAATATGTAGTCTCGAAGTCATTTCGAGAAATTGACGTTTTAAGTTTCTGTTTCCAAATTCAAACGGATGTATCTTCGCCAATAATTGTCAGAAGTTAGAATTTCTTTCAACATTATGAAGCCCTTTTTATATATTTTGATTCTGCATCAAAAGCTGAAAATATGTAGTCTCGAAGTCATTTCGAGAAATTGACGTTTTAAGTTTCTGTTTCCAAATTCAAACGGATGTATCTTCGCCAATAATTGTCAGAAGTTAGAATTTCTTTCAAAATTATGAAGCCCTCTTTATATATTTTGATTCTGCATCAAAAGCTGAAAATATGTAGTCTCGAAGTCATTTCGAGAAATTGACGTTTTAAGTTTCTGTTTCCAAATTCAAACGGATGTATCTTCGCCAATAATTGTCAGAAGTTAGAATTTCTTTCAACATTATGAACCCCTTTTTATATATTTTGATTCTGCATCAAAAGCTGAAAATATGTAGTCTCGAAGTCATTTCGAGATATTGGCGGCTTTAACTTCTTTTCCCAAATTCAAAGGGATGTATCTTCGCCAATAATTGTCAGAAGTCAGAATTTCTTTCAACATTATGAAGCCCTTTTTATATATTTTGACTCTGCATCAAAAGCTGAAAATATGTAGTCTCGAAGTCATTTCGAGAAATTGACGTTTTAAGTTTCTGTTTCCAAATTCAAATGGATGTACTCGTATCTTCGTCAATAATTGGCAGAAGTCAGAATTTCGTTCAACATTATGAAGCCCTTTTTATATGTTTTGACTCTGCATCAAAAGCTGAAATATGTAGTCTCGAAGTCATTTCGAGAAATTGACGTTTTAAGTTTCGGTTTCCAAATTCAAACGGATGTATCTTCGCCAATAATTGTCAGCAGTTAGAATTTCTTTCAACATTATGAAGCCCTTTTTATATATTTTGATTCTGCATCAAAAGCTTAAAATATGTAGTCTTGAAGTCATTTCGAGAAATCGACGTTTTAAGTTTCTGTTTCCAAATTCAAACGGATGTATCTTCGCCAATAATTGTCAGAAGTTAGAATTTCTTTCAACATTATGAAGCCCTTTTTATATATTTTGATTCTGCATCAAAAGCTGAAAATATGTAGTCGCGAAGTCATTTCGAGAAATTGACGTTTTAAGTTTCGGTATCCAAATTCAAACGGATGTATCTTCGCCAATAATTGTCAGAAGTTAGAATTTCTTTCAACATTATGAAGCCCTTTTATATATTTTGACTCTGCTTCAAAAGCTGAAAATATGTAGTCTCGAAGTCATTTCGAGAAATTGACGTTTTAAGTTTCTGTTTCCAAATTCAAACGGATGTATCTTCGCCAATAATTGTCAGAAGTTAGAATTTCTTGCAACATTATGAACCCGTTTTTATATATTTTGATTCTGCATCAAAAGCTGAAAATATGTAGTCTTGAAGTCATTTCGAGATATTGGCGTTTTAAGTTTATTTTCCCAAATTCAAACGGATGTATCTTCGCCAATAATTGTCAGAAGTCAAAATTTCTTTCAACATTATGAAGCCCTTTTTATATATTTTGACTCTGCATCAAAAGCTGAAAATATGTAGTCGCGAAGTCATTTCGAGAAATTGACGTTTTAAGTTTCTGTTTCCAAATTCAAACGGATGTATCTTCGCCAATAATTGTCAGAAGTTAGAATTTCTTTCAACATTATGAAGCCCTTTTTATATATTTTGACTCTGCATCAAAAGCTGAAAATATGTAGTTGCGAAGTCATTTCGAGAAATTGACGTTTTAAGTTTCTGTTTCCAAATTCAAACGGATGTATCTTCGCCAATAATTGTCAGAAGTTAGAATTGCTTTCAACATTATGAAGCCCTTTTTATATATTTTGATTCTGCATCAAAAGCTGAAAATATGTAGTCTCGAAGTCATTTCGAGAAATTGACGTTTTAAGTTTCTGTTTCCAAATTCAAACGGATGTATCTTCGCCAATAATTGCCAGAAGTTAGAATTTCTTTCAACATTATGAAGCCCGTTTTATATATTTTGACTCTGCATCAAAAGCTGAAAATATGTAGTCTCGAAGTCATTTCGAGAAATTGACGTTTTAAGTTTCTGTTTCCAAATTCAAACGGATGTATCTTCGTCAATAATTGTCAGAAGTTAGAATTTCTTTCAACATTATGAAGCCCTTTTTATATATTTTGATTCTGCATCAAAAGCTGAAAATATGTAGTCTCGAAGTCATTTCGAGAAATTGACGTTTTAAGTTTCTGTTTCCTAATTCAAACGGATGTATCTTCGCCAATAATTGTCAGAAGTTAGAATTTCTTTCAACATTATGAAGCCCTTTTTATATATTTTGACTCTGCATCAAAAGCTGAAAATATGTAGTCTCGAAGTCATTTCGAGAAATTTACGTTTTAAGTTTCTGTTTCCAAATTCAAACGGATGTATCTTCGCCAATAATTGTCAGAAGTTAGAATTTCTTTCAACATTATGAAGCCCTTTTTATATATTTTGATTCTGCATCAAAAGCTGAAAATATGTAGTCTCGAAGTCATTTCGAGATATTGGCGGTTTAAACTTCTTTTCCCAAATTCAAAGGGATGTATCTTCGCCAATAATTGTCAGAAGTCAGAATTTCTTTCAACATTATGAAGCCCTTTTTATATATTTTGACTCTGCATCAAAAGCTGAAAATATGTAGTCGCGAAGTCATTTCGAGAAATTGACGTTTTAAGTTTCGGTTTCCAAATTCAAACGGATGTATCTTCGCCAATAATTGGCAGAAGTCAGAATTTCTTTCAACATTATGAAGCCCTTTTTATATATTTTGACTCTGCATCAAAAGCTGAAAATATGTAGTCTCGAAGTCATTTCGAGAAATTGACGTTTTAAGTTTCGGTTTCCAAATTCAAACGGATGTATCTTCGCCAATAATTGTCAGCAGTTAGAATTTCTTTCAACATTATGAAGCCCTTTTTATATATTTTGATTCTGCATCAAAAGCTGAAAATATGTAGTCTCGAAGTCATTTCGCGAAATTGACGTTTTAAGTTTCTGTTCCCAAATTCAAACGGATATATCTTCGCCAATAATTGTCAGAAGTTAGAATTTCTTTCAACATTATGAAGCCCTTTTATATATTTTGACTCTGCTTCAAAAGCTGAAAATATGTAGTCTCGAAGTCATTTCGAGAAATTGACGTTTTAAGTTTCTGTTTCCAAATTCAAACGGATGTATCTTCGCCAATAATTGTCAGAAGTTAGAATTTCTAGCAACATTATGAACCCCTTTTTATATATTTTGATTCTGCATCAAAAGCTGAAAATATGTAGTCTTGAAGTCATTTCGAGATATTGGCGTTTTAAGTTTATTTTCCCAAATTCAAACGGATGTATCTTCGCCAATAATTGTCAGAAGTCAGAATTTCTTTCAACATTATGAAGCCCTTTTTATATATTTTGACTCTGCATCAAAAGCTGAAAATATGTAGTTGCAAAGTCATTTCGAGAAATAGACGTTTTAAGTTTCTGTTCAAACGGATGTATCTTCGCCAATAATTGTCAGCAGTTAGAATTTCTTTCAACATTATGAAGCCTGTTTTATATATTTTGACTCTGCATCAAAAGCTGAAAATATGTAGTCGCGAAGTCATTTCGAGAAATTGACGTTTTAAGTTTCTGTGTCCAAATTCAAACGGATGTATCTTCGCCAATAATTGTCAGAAGTTAGAATTTCTTTCAACATTATGAAGCCCTTTTTATATATTTTGACTCTGCATCAAAAGCTGAAAATATGTAGTTGCAAAGTCATTTCGAAAAATAGACGTTTTAAGTTTCTGTTTCCAAATTCAAACGGATGTATCTTCGCCAATAATTGTCAGCAGTTAGAATTTCTTTCAACATTATGAAGCCCGTTTTATATATTTTGACTCTGCATCAAAAGCTGAAAATATGTAGTCGCGAAGTCATTTCGAGAAATTGACGTTTTAAGTTTCTGTTTCCAAATTCAAACGGATGTATCTTCGTCAATAATTGTCAGAAGTTAGAATTTCTTTCAACATTATGAAGCCCTTTTTATATATTTTGATTCTGCATCAAAAGCTGAAAATATGTAGTCTCGAAGTCATTTCGAGAAATTGACGTTTTAAGTTTCTGTTTCCTAATTCAAACGGATGTATCTTCGCCAATAATTGTCAGAAGTTAGAATTTCTTTCAACATTATGAAGCCCTTTTTATATATTTTGACTCTGCTTCAAAAGCTGAAAATATGTAGTCTCGAAGTCATTTCGAGAAATTGACGTTTTAAGTTTTCTGTTTCCAAATTCAAACTGATGTATCTTCGCCAATAATTGTCAGAAGTTAGAATTTCTTTTCCACATTATGAACCCCTTTTTATATATTTTGACTCTGCATCAAAAGCTGAAAATATGTAGTCTCGAAGTCATTTCGAGAAATTGACGTTTTAAGTTTCTGTTTCCAAATTCAAACGGATGTATCTTCGTCAATAATTGTCAGAAGTCAGAATTTCTTTCAACATTATGAAGCCCTTTTTATATATTTTGACTCTGCATCAAAAGCTGAAAATATGTAGTCTCGAAGTCATTTCGAGAAATTGACGTTTTAAGTTTCGGTTTCCAAATTCAAACGGATGTATCTTCGCCAATAATTGTCAGAAGTTAGAATTTCTTTCAACATTATGAAGCCCTTTTTATATATTTTGACTCTGCATCAAAAGCTGAAAATATGTAGTCGCGAAGTCATTTCGAGAAATTGACGTTTTAAGTTTCTGTTTCCAAATTCAAACGGATGTATCTTCGTCAATAATTGTCAGAAGTTAGAATTTCTTTCAACATTATGAAGCCCTTTTTATATATTTTGACTCTGCATCAGAGGCTGAACATATGTAGTCTCGAAGTCATTTCGAGAAATTGACGTTTTAAGTTTCTGTTTCCTAATTCAAACGGATGTATCTTCGCCACTAGATGTCAGAAAGTCATAATTTCTTTCTACATTATGAAGCCCTTTTTTATATATTTTTGACTCTGCATCAAGAAGCTGAAATTATGTAGTCTCGAAGTCATTTCGAGAAATTGACGTTTTAAGTTTCTGTTTCCAAATTCAAACGGATGTATCTTCGCCAATAATTGTCAGAAGTTAGAATTTCTTTCAACATTATGAAGCCCTTTTTATATATTTTGATTCTGCATCAAAAGCTGAAAATATGTAGTCTCGAAGTCATTTCGAGATATTGGCGGCTTAAACTTCTTTTCCCAAATTCAAAGGGATGTATCTTCGCCAATAATTGTCAGAAGTCAGAATTTCTTTCAACATTATGAAGCCCTTTTTATATATTTTGACTCTGCATCAAAAGCTGAAAATATGTAGTCGCGAAGTCATTTCGAGAAATTGACGTTTTAAGTTTCGGTTTCCAAATTCAAACGGATGTATCTTCGCCAATAATTGTCAGAAGTTAGAATTTCTTTCAACATTATGAAGCCCTTTTTATATATTTTGACTCTGCATCAAAAGCTGAAAATATGTAGTCTCGAAGTCATTTCGAGAAATTGACGTTTTAAGTTTCTGTTTCCAAATTCAAACGGATGTATCTTCGTCAATAATTGTCAGAAGTCAGAATTTCTTTCAACATTATGAAGCCCTTTTTATATATTTTGACTCTGCATCAAAAGCTGAAAATATGTAGTCTCGAAGTCATTTCGAGAAATTGACGTTTTAAGTTTCTGTTTCCTAATTCAAACGGATGTATCTTCGCCAATAATTGTCAGAAGTTAGAATTTCTTTCAACATTATGAAGCCCTTTTTATATATTTTGACTCTGCTTCAAAAGCTGAAAATATGTAGTCTCGAAGTCATTTCGAGAAATTGACGTTTTAAGTTTCTGTTTCCAAATTCAAACGGATGTATCTTCGCCAATAATTGTCAGAAGTTAGAATTTCTTTCAACATTATGAAGCCCTTTTTATATATTTTGATTCTGCATCAAAAGCTGAAAATATGTAGTCTCGAAGTCATTTCGAGATATTGGCGGCTTAAACTTCTTTTCCCAAATTCAAAGGGATGTATCTTCGCCAATAATTGTCAGAAGTCAGAATTTCTTTCAACATTATGAAGCCCTTTTTATATATTTTGACTCTGCATCAAAAGCTGAAAATATGTAGTCGCAAAGTCATTTCGAGAAATTGACGTTTTAAGTTTCGGTTTCCAAATTCAAACGGATGTATCTTCGCCAATAATTGGCAGAAGTCAGAATTTCGTTCAACATTATGAAGCCCTTTTTATATATTTTGACTCTGCATCAAAAGCTGAAAATATGTAGTCTCGAAGTCATTTCGAGAAATTGACGTTTTAAGTTTCGGTTTCCAAATTCAAACGGATGTATCTTTGCCAATAATTGTCAGCAGTTAGAATTTCTTTCAACATTATGAAGCCCTTTTTATATATTTTGACTCTGCATCAAAAGCTTAAAATATGTAGTCTCGAAGTCATTTCGAGAAATCGACGTTTTAAGTTTCTGTTTCCAAATTCAAGCGGAGGTATCTTCGCCAATAATTGTCAGAAGTTAGAATTTCTTTCAACATATGAAGCCCTTTTTATATATTTTGATTCTGCATCAAAAGCTGAAAATATGTAGTCTCGAAGTCATTTCGCGAAATTGACGTTTTAAGTTTCGGTATCCAAATTCAAACGGATGTATCTTCGCCAATAATTGTCGGAAGTTAGAATTTCTTTCAACATTATGAAGCCCTTTTATATATTTTGACTCTGCTTCAAAAGCTGAAAATATGTAGTCTCGAAGTCATTTCGAGAAATTGACGTTTTAAGTTTCTGTTTCCAAATTCAAACGGATGTATCTTCGCCAATAATTGTCAGAAGTTAGAATTTCTTGCAACATTATGAACCCCTTTTTATATATTTTGATTCTGCATCAAAAGCTGAAAATATGTAGTCTTGAAGTCTTTTCGAGATATTGGCGTTTTAAGTTTATTTTCCCAAATTCAAACGGATGTATCTTCGCCAATAATTGTCAGAAGTCAGAATTTCTTTCAACATTATGAAGCCCTTTTTATATATTTTGACTCTGCATCAAAAGCTGAAAATATGTAGTCGCGAAGTCATTTCGAGAAATCGACGTTTTAAGTTTCTGTTTCCAAATTCAAACGGATGTATCTTCGCCAATAATTGGCAGAAGTCAGAATTTCGTTCAACATTATGAAGCCCTTTTTATATATTTTGACTCTGCATCAAAAGCTGAAAATATGTAGTCTCGAAGTCATTTCGAGAAATTGACGTTTTAAGTTTCTGTTTCCTAATTCAAACGGATGTATCTTCGCCAATAATTGTCAGAAGTTAGAATTTCTTTCAACATTATGAAGCCCTTTTTATATATTTTGACTCTGCATCAAAAGCTGAAAATATGTAGTCTCGAAGTCATTTCGAGAAATTTACGTTTTAAGTTTCTGTTTCCAAATTCAAACGGATGTATCTTCGCCAATAATTGTCAGAAGTTAGAATTTCTTTCAACATTATGAACCCCTTTTTATATATTTTGATTCTGCATCAAAAGCTGAAAATATGTAGTCTCGAAGTCATTTCGAGATATTGGCGGTTTAAACTTCTTTTCCCAAATTCAAAGGGATGTATCTTCGCCAATAATTGTCAGAAGTCAGAATTTCTTTCAACATTATGAAGCCCTTTTTATATATTTTGACTCTGCATCAAAAGCTGAAAATATGTAGTCGCGAAGTCATTTCGAGAAATTGACGTTTTAAGTTTCGGTTTCCAAATTCAACCGGATGTATCTTCGCCAATAATTGTCAGCAGTTAGAATTTCTTTCAACATTATGAAGCCCTTTTTATATATTTTGATTCTGCATCAAAAGCTGAAAATATGTAGTCTCGAAGTCATTTCGCGAAATTGACGTTTTAAGTTTCGGTTTCCAAATTCAAACGGATGTATCTTCGCCAATAATTGTCAGAAGTTAGAATTTCTTTCAACATTATGAAGCCCTTTTTATATATTTTGACTCTGCTTCAAAAGCTGAAAATATGTAGTCTCGAAGTCATTTCGAGAAATTGACGTTTTAAGTTTATTTTCCCAAATTCAAACGGATGTATCTTCGCCAATAATTGTCAGAAGTCAGAATTTCTTTCAACATTATGAAGCCCTTTTTATATATTTTGACTCTGCATCAAAAAGCTGAAAATATGTAGTCTCGAAGTCATTTCGAGAAATTGACGTTTTAAGTTTCTGTTTCCAAATTCAAACGGATGTATCTTCGCCAATAATTGTCAGAAGTTAGAATTTCTTTCAACATTATGAAGCCCTTTTTATATATTTTGACTCTGCATCAAAAGCTGAAAATATGTAGTTGCAAAGTCATTTCGAGAAATAGACGTTTTAAGTTTCTGTTCAAACGGATGTATCTTCGCCAATAATTGTCAGCAGTTAGAATTTCTTTCAACATTATGAAGCCCTTTTTATATATTTTGATTCTGCATCAAAAGCTGAAAATATGTAGTCTTGAAGTCATTTCGAGAAATTGACGTTTTAAGTTTCTGTTTCCAAATTCAAAGGATGTATCTTCGCCAATAATTGTCAGAAGTTAGAATTTCTTTCAACATTATGAAGCCCTTTTTATATATTTTGACTCTGCATCAAAAGCTGAAAATATGTAGTCGCGAAGTCATTTCGAGAAATTGACGTTTTAAGTTTCGGTTTCCAAATTCAACCGGATGTATCTTCGCCAATAATTGTCAGCAGTTAGAATTTCTTTCAACATTATGAAGCCCTTTTTATATATTTTGATTCTGCATCAAAAGCTGAAAATATGTAGTCTCGAAGTCATTTCGCGAAATTGACGTTTTAAGTTTCGGTTTCCAAATTCAAACGGATGTATCTTCGCCAATAATTGTCAGAAGTTAGAATTTCTTTCAACATTATGAAGCCCTTTTTATATATTTTGACTCTGCTTCAAAAGCTGAAAATATGTAGTCTCGAAGTCATTTCGAGAAATTGACGTTTTAAGTTTATTTTCCCAAATTCAAACGGATGTATCTTCGCCAATAATTGTCAGAAGTCAGAATTTCTTTCAACATTATGAAGCCCTTTTTATATATTTTGACTCTGCATCAAAAGCTGAAAATATGTAGTCGCGAAGTCATTTCGAGAAATTGACGTTTTAAGTTTCTGTGTCCAAATTCAAACGGATGTATCTTCGCCAATAATTGTCAGAAGTTAGAATTTCTTTCAACATTATGAAGCCCTTTTTATATATTTTGATTCTGCATCAAAAGCTGAAAATATGTAGTCTCGAAGTCATTTCGAGAAATTGACGTTTTAAGTTTCTGTTTCCAAATTCAAACGGATGTATCTTCGCCAATAATTGTCAGAAGTTAGAATTTCTTTCACATTATGAAGCCCTTTTATATATTTTGACTGTGCATCAAAAGCTGAAAATATGTAGTCTCGAAGTCATTTCGAGAAATTGACGTTTTAAGTTTCTGTTTCCAAATTCAAACGGATGTATCTTCGCCAATAATTGTCAGAAGTTAGAATTTCTTTCAACATTATGAAGCCCTTTTTATACATTTTGACTCTGCATCAAAAGCTGAAAATATGTAGTCTCGAAGTCATTTCGAGAAATTGACGTTTTAAGTTTCTGTTTCCAAATTCAAACGGATGTATCTTCGCCAATTTTAGAATTTCTTTCAACATTATGAAGCCCTTTTTATATATTTTGATTCTGCATCAAAAGCTGAAAATATGTAGTCTCGAAGTCATTTCGAGAAATTGACGTTTTAAGTTTCTGTTTCCAAATTCAAAGGATGTATCTTCGCCAATAATTGTCAGAAGTTAGAATTTCTTTCAACATTATGAAGCCCTTTTTATATATTTTGATTCTGCATCAAAAGCTGAAAATATGTAGTCTCGAAGTCATTTCGAGAAATTGACGTTTTAAGTTTCTGTTTCCAAATTCAAACGGATGTATCTTCGCCAATAATTGTCAGAAGTTAGAATTTCTTTCAACATTATGAAGCCCTTTTTATATATTTTGACTGTGCATCAAAAGCTGAAAATATGTAGTCTCGAAGTCATTTCGAGAAATCGACGTTTTAAGTTTCTGTTTCCAAATTCAAACGGATGTATCTTCGCCAATAATTGTCAGAAGTTAGAATTTCTTTCAACATTATGAAGCCCTTTTTATACATTTTGACTCTGCATCAAAAGCTGAAAATATGTAGTCTCGAAGTCATTTCGAGAAATTGACGTTTTAAGTTTCTGTTTCCAAATTCAAACGGATGTATCTTCGCCAATAATTGTCAGAAGTTAGAATTTCATTCAACATTATGAAGCCCTTTTTATATATTTTGACTCTGCATCAAAAGCTGAAAATATGTAGTCTCGAAGTCATTTCGAGAAATTGACGTTTTAAGTTTCTGTTTCCAAATTCAAACGGATGTATCTTCGCCAATAATTGTCAGTAGTTAGAATTTCTTTCAACATTATGAACCCCTTTTTATATATTTTGATTCTGCATCAAAAGCTGAAAATATGTAGTCTCGAAGTCATTTCGCGAAATTGACGTTTTAAGTTTCTGTTTCCAAATTGAAGCGAATGTATCTTCGCCAATAATTGTCAGCAGTTAGAATTTCTTTCAACATTATGTAGCCCTTTTTATATATTTTGATTCTGCATCATAAGCTGAAAATATGTAGTCTTGAAGTCATTTCGAGAAATCGACGTTTTAAGTTTCTGTTTCCAAATTCAATCGGATGTATCTTCGCCAATAATTGTCAGAAGTTAGAATTTCTTTCAACATTATGAAGCCCTTTTTATATATTTTGATTCTGCATCAAAAGCTGAAAATATGTAGTCTCGAAGTCATTTCGAGAAATTGACGTTTTAAGTTTCTGTTTCCAAATTGAAACGGATGTATCTTCGCTAATAATTGTCAGAAGTTAGAATTTCTTTCAACATTATGAAGCCCTTTTTATATATTTTGACTGTGCATCAAAAGCTGAAAATATGTAGTCTCGAAGTCATTTCGAGAAATTGACGTTTTAAGTTTCTGTTTCCAAATTCAAAAGGATGTATCTTCGCCAATAATTGTCAGAAGTTAGAATTTCTTTCAACATTATGAAGCCCTTTTTATATATTTTGATTCTGCATCAAAAGCTGAAAATATGTAGTCTCGAAGTCATTTCGAGAAATTGACGTTTTAAGTTTCTGTTTCCAAATTCAAACGGATGTATCTTCGCCAATAATTGTCAGAAGTTAGAATTTCTTTCAACATTATGAAGCCCTTTTTATATATTTTGACTCTGCTTCAAAAGCTGAAAATATGTAGTCTCGAAGTCATTTCGAGAAATTGACGTTTTAAGTTTCTGTTTCCAAATTCAAACGGATGTATCTTCGCCAATAATTGTCAGAAGTTAGAATTTCTTGCAACATTATGAACCCCTTTTTATATATTTTGATTCTGCATCAAAAGCTGAAAATATGTAGTCTCGAAGTCATTTCGAGAAATTGACGTTTTAAGTTTATTTTCCCAAATTCAAACGGATGTATCTTCGCCAATAATTGTCAGAAGTTAGAATTTCTTGCAACATTATGAACCCCTTTTTATATATTTTGATTCTGCATCAAAAGCTGAAAATATGTAGTCTCGAAGTCATTTCGAGAAATTGACGTTTTAAGTTTCTGTTTCCAAATTGAAACGGATGTATCTTCGCTAATAATTGTCAGAAGTTAGAATTTCTTTCAACATTATGAAGCCCTTTTTATATATTTTGACTCTGCATCAAAAGCTGAAAATATGTAGTCTCGAAGTCATTTCGAGAAATTGACGTTTTAAGTTTCTGTTTCCAAATTCAAAACGGATGTATCTTCGCCAATAATTGTCAGAAGTTAGAATTTCTTTCAACATTATGAAGCCCTTTTTATATATTTTGATTCTGCATCAAAAGCTGAAAATATGTAGTCTCGAAGTCATTTCGAGAAATTGACGTTTTAAGTTTCTGTTTCCAAATTCAATCGGATGTATCTTCGCCAATAATTGTCAGAAGTTAGAATTTCTTTCAACATTATGAAGCCCTTTTTATATATTTTGACTCTGCATCAAAAGCTGAAAATATGTAGTCCCGAAGTCATTTCGAGAAATTGACGTTTTAAGTTTCTGTTTCCAAATTCAAACGGATGTATCTTCGCCAATAATTGTCAGAAGTTAGAATTTCTTTCAACATTATGAAGCCCTTTTTATATATTTTGATTCTGCATCAAAAGCTGAAAATATGTAGTCTCGAAGTCATTTCGCGAAATTGACGTTTTAAGTTTCTGTTTCCAAATTGAAATGGATGTATCTTCGCTAATAATTGACAGAAGTTAGAATTTCTTTCAACATTATGAAGCCCTTTTTATATATTTTGACTCTGCATCAAAAGCTGAAAATATGTAGTCTCGAAGTCATTTCGAGAAATTTACGTTTTAAGTTTCTGTTTCCAAATTCAAACGGATGTATCTTCGCCAATAATTGTCAGAAGTTAGAATTTCTTTCAACATTATGAAGCCCTTTTTATATATTTTGACTCTGCATCAAAAGCTGAAAATATGTAGTCTCGAAGTCATTTCGAGAAATTGACGTTTTAAGTTTCTGTTTCCAAATTCAAACGGATGTATCTTCGCCAATAATTGTCAGAAGTTAGAATTTCTTTCAACATTATGAAGCCCTTTTTATATATTTTGACTCTGCTTCAAAAGCTGAAAATATGTAGTCTCGAAGTCATTTCGAGAAATTGACGTTTTAAGTTTCTGTTTCCAAATTCAAACGGATGTATCTTCGCCAATAATTGTCAGCAGTTAGAATTTCTTGCAACATTATGAACCCCTTTTTATATATTTTGATTCTGCATCAAAAGCTGAAAATATGTAGTCTCGAAGTCATTTCGAGAAATTGACGTTTTAAGTTTATTTTCCCAAATTCAAACGGATGTATCTTCGCCAATAATTGTCAGAAGTTAGAATTTCTTGCAACATTATGAACCCCTTTTTATATATTTTGATTCTGCATCAAAAGCTGAAAATATGTAGTCTCGAAGTCATTTCGAGATATTGGCGTTTTAAGTTTATTTTCCCAAATTCAAACGGATGTATCTTCGTCAATAATTGTCAGAAGTTAGAATTTCTTTCAACATTATGAAGCCCTTTTTATATATTTTGATTCTGCATCAAAAGCTGAAAATATGTAGTCTCGAAGTCATTTCGAGAAATTGACGTTTTAAGTTTCTGTTTCCAAATTCAAACGGATGTATCTTCGCCAATAATTGCCAGAAGTTAGAATTTCTTTCAACATTATGAAGCCCTTTTTATATATTTTGACTCTGCATCAAAAGCTGAAAATATGTAGTCGCGAAGTCATTTCGAGAAATTGACGTTTTAAGTTTCTGTTTCCAAATTCAAACGGATGTATCTTCGTCAATAATTGTCAGAAGTTAGAATTTCTTTCAACATTATGAAGCCCTTTTTATATATTTTGATTCTGCATCAAAAGCTGAAAATATGTAGTCTCGAAGTCATTTCGAGAAATCGACGTTTTAAGTTTCTGTTTCCAAATTCAAACGGATGTATCTTCGCCAATAATTGTCAGAAGTTAGAATTTCTTTCAACATTATGAAGCCCTTTTTATATATTTTGACTCTGCATCAAAAGCTGAAAATATGTAGTCTCGAAGTCATTTCGAGAAATTGACGTTTTAAGTTTCTGTTTCCAAATTCAAACGGATGTATCTTCGCCAATAATTGTCAGAAGTTAGAATTTCTTTCAACATTATGAAGCCCTTTTTATATATTTTGATTCTGCATCAAAAGCTGAAAATATGTAGTCTCGAAGTCATTTCGAGATATTGGCGGTTTAAGTTTCTGTTTCCAAATTCAAACGGATGTATCTTCGCCAATAATTGTCAGAAGTTAGAATTTCTTTCAACATTATGAAGCCCTTTTTATATATTTTGACTCTGCATCAAAAGCTGAAAATATGTAGTCGCGAAGTCATTTCGAGAAATTGACGTTTTAAGTTTCGGTTTCCAAATTCAAACGGATGTATCTTCGCCAATAATTGGCAGAAGTCAGAATTTCTTTCAACATTATGAAGCCCTTTTTATATATTTTGACTCTGCATCAAAAGCTGAAAATATGTAGTCCCGAAGTCATTTCGAGAAATCGACGTTTTAAGTTTCGGTTTCCAAATTCAAACGGATGTATCTTCGCCAATAATTGTCAGCAGTTAGAATTTCTTTCAACATTATGAACCCCTTTTTATATATTTTGACACTGCATCAAAAGCTGAAAATATGTAGTCTCGAAGTCATTTCGAGAAATTGACGTTTTAAGTTTCTGTTTCCAAATTCAAACGGATGTATCTTCGCCAATAATTGTCAGAAGTTAGAATTTCTTTCAACATTATGAAGCCCTTTTTATATATTTTGATTCTGCATCAAAAGCTGAAAATATGTAGTCTCGAAGTCATTTCGAGAAATTGACGTTTTAAGTTTCTGTTTCCAAATTCAAACGGATGTATCTTCGCCAATAATTGTCAGAAGTTAGAATTTCTTTCAACATTATGAAGCCCTTTTATATATTTTGACTCTGCTTCAAAAGCTGAAAATATGTAGTCTCGAAGTCATTTCGAGAGATCGACGTTTTAAGTTTCTGTTTCCAAATTCAAACGGATGTATCTTCGCCAATAATTGTCAGAAGTTAGAATTTCTTGCAACATTATGAACCCCTTTTTATATATTTTGATTCTGCATCAAAAGCTGAAAATATGTAGTCTCGAAATCATTTCGAGAAATCGACGTTTTAAGTTTCTGTTTCCAAATTCAAACGGATGTATCTTCGCCAATAATTGTCAGAAGTTAGAATTTCTTTCAACATTATGAATCCCTTTTTATATATTTTGACTATGCATCAAAAGCTGAAAATATGTAGTCTCGAAGTCATTTCGAGAAATTGACGTTTTAAGTTTCTGTTTCCAAATTCAAACGGATGTATCTTCGCCAATAATTGTCAGAAGTTAGAATTTCTTTCAACATTATGAAGCCCTTTTTATATATTTTGATTCTGCATCAAAAGCTGAAAATATGTAGTCTCGAAGTCATTTCGCGAAATTGACGTTTTAAGTTTCTGTTTCCAAATTGAAACGGATGTATCTTCGCCAATAATTGACAGAAGTTAGAATTTCTTTCAACATTATGAAGCCCTTTTTATATATTTTGACTCTGCATCAAAAGCTGAAAATATGTAGTCTCGAGGTCATTTCGAGAAATCGACGTTTTAAGTTTCTGTTTCCAAATTCAAACGGATGTATCTTCGCCAATAATTGTCAGAAGTTAGAATTTCTTTCAACATTATGAAGCCCTTTTTATATATTTTGATTCTGCATCAAAAGCTGAAAATATGTAGTCTCGAAGTCATTTCGCGAAATTGACGTTTTAAGTTTCTGTTTCCAAATTCAAACGGATGTATCTTCGCCAATAATTGTCAGAAGTTAGAATTTCTTTCAACATTATGAAGCCCTTTTTATATATTTTGATTCTGCATCAAAAGCTGAAAATATGTAGTCTCGAAGTCATTTCGAGAAATTGACGTTTTAAATTTCTGTTTCCAAATTCAAACGGATGTATCTTCGCCAATAATTGTCAGAAGTTAGAATTTCTTTCAACATTATGAAGCCCTTTTTATATATTTTGACTCTGCTTCAAAAGCTGAAAATATGTAGTCTCGAAGTCATTTCGAGAAATTGACGTTTTAAGTTTCTGTTTCCAAATTCAAACGGATGTATCTTCGCCAATAATTGTCAGAAGTTAGAATTTCTTTCAACATTATGAAGCCCTTTTTATATATTTTGATTCTGCATCAAAAGCTGAAAATATGTAGTCTCGAAGTCATTTCGAGATATTGGCGGTTTAAGTTTCTGTTTCCAAATTCAAACGGATGTATCTTCGCCAATAATTGTCAGAAGTTAGAATTTCTTTCAACATCATGAAGCCCTTTTTATATATTTTGATTCTGCATCAAAAGCTGAAAATATGTAGTCGCGAAGTCATTTCGAGAAATTGACGTTTTAAGTTTCGGTTTCCAAATTCAAACGGATGTATCTTCGCCAATAATTGGCAGAAGTCAGAATTTCTTTCAACATTATGAAGCCCTTTTTATATATTTTGATTCTGCATCAAAAGCTGAAAATATGTAGTCTCGAAGTCATTTCGAGAAATTGACGTTTTAAGTTTCGGTTTCCAAATTCAAACGGATGTATCTTCGCCAATAATTGACAGCAGTTAGAATTTCTTTCAACATTATGAACCCCTTTTTATATATTTTGACTATGCATCAAAAGCTGAAAATATGTAGTCTTGAAGTCATTTCGAGAAATTGACGTTTTAAGTTTCTGTTTCCAAATTCAAACGGATGTATCTTCGCCAATAATTGTCAGAAGTTAGAATTTCTTTCAACATTATGAAGCCCTTTTTATATATTTTGATTCTGCATCAAAAGCTGAAAATATGTAGTCTCGAAGGCATTTCGAGAAATCGAAGTTTTAAGTTTCTGTTTCCAAATTCAAACGGATGTATCTTCGCCAATAATTGTCAGAAGTTAGAATTTCTTTCAACATTATGAAGCCCTTTTTATATATTTTGATTCTGCATCAAAAGCTGAAAATATGTAGTCTCGAAGTCATTTCGCGAAATTGACGTTTTAAGTTTCTGTTTCCAAATTCAAACGGATGTATCTTCGCCAATAATTGTCAGAAGTTAGAATTTCTTTCAACATTATGAAGCCCTTTTATATATTTTGACTCTGCTTCAAAAGCTGAAAATATGTAGTCTCGAAGTCATTTCGAGAGATCGACGTTTTAAGTTTCTGTTTCCAAATTCAAACGGATGTATCTTCGCCAATAATTGTCAGAAGTTAGAATTTCTTGCAACATTATGAACCCCTTTTTATATATTTTGATTCTGCATCAAAAGCTGAAAATATGTAGTCTCGAAGTCATTTCGAGAAATCGACGTTTTAAGTTTCTGTTTCCAAATTCAAACGGATGTATCTTCGCCAATAATTGTCAGAAGTTAGAATTTCTTTCAACATTATGAATCCCTTTTTATATATTTTGACTCTGCATCAAAAGCTGAAAATATGTAGTCTCGAAGTCATTTCGAGAAATTGACGTTTTAAGTTTCTGTTTCCAAATTCAAACGGATGTATCTTCGCCAATAATTGTCAGAAGTTAGAATTTCTTTCAACATTATGAAGCCCTTTTTATATATTTTGATTCTGCATCAAAAGCTGAAAATATGTAGTCTCGAAGTCATTTCGAGAAATTGACGTTTTAAGTTTCTGTTTCCAAATTGAAACGGATGTATCTTCGCCAATAATTGTCAGAAGTTAGAATTTCTTTCAACATTATGAAGCCCTTTTTATATATTTTGACTCTGCATCAAAAGCTGAAAATATGTAGTCTCGAAGTCATTTCGAGATATTGGCGGTTTAAGTTTCTGTTTCCAAATTCAAACGGATGTATCTTCGCCAATAATTGTCAGAAGTTAGAATTTCTTTCAACATCATGAAGCCCTTTTTATATATTTTGACTCTGCATCAAAAGCTGAAAATATGTAGTCGCGAAGTCATTTCGAGAAATTGACGTTTTAAGTTTCGGTTTCCAAATTCAAACGGATGTATCTTCGCCAATAATTGGCAGAAGTCAGAATTTCTTTCAACATTATGAAGCCCTTTTTATATATTTTGATTCTGCATCAAAAGCTGAAAATATGTAGTCTCGAAGTCATTTCGAGAAATTGACGTTTTAAGTTTCGGTTTCCAAATTCAAACGGATGTATCTTCGCCAATAATTGACAGCAGTTAGAATTTCTTTCAACATTATGAACCCCTTTTTATATATTTTGACTCTGCATCAAAAGCTGAAAATATGTAGTCTCGAAGTCATTTCGAGAAATTGACGTTTTAAGTTTCTGTTTCCAAATTCAAACGGATGTATCTTCGCCAATAATTGTCAGAAGTTAGAATTTCTTTCAACATTATGAAGCCCTTTTTATATATTTTGATTCTGCATCAAAAGCTGAAAATATGTAGTCTCGAAGGCATTTCGAGAAATCGAAGTTTTAAGTTTCTGTTTCCAAATTCAAACGGATGTATCTTCGCCAATAATTGTCAGAAGTTAGAATTTCTTTCAACATTATGAAGCCCTTTTTATATATTTTGATTCTGCATCAAAAGCTGAAAATATGTAGTCTCGAAGTCATTTCGCGAAATTGACGTTTTAAGTTTCTGTTTCCAAATTCAAACGGATGTATCTTCGCCAATAATTGTCAGAAGTTAGAATTTCTTTCAACATTATGAAGCCCTTTTATATATTTTGACTCTGCTTCAAAAGCTGAAAATATGTAGTCTCGAAGTCATTTCGAGAGATCGACGTTTTAAGTTTCTGTTTCCAAATTCAAACGGATGTATCTTCGCCAATAATTGTCAGAAGTTAGAATTTCTTGCAACATTATGAACCCCTTTTTATATATTTTGATTCTGCATCAAAAGCTGAAAATATGTAGTCTCGAAGTCATTTCGAGAAATCGACGTTTTAAGTTTCTGTTTCCAAATTCAAACGGATGTATCTTCGCCAATAATTGTCAGAAGTTAGAATTTCTTTCAACATTATGAATCCCTTTTTATATATTTTGACTATGCATCAAAAGCTGAAAATATGTAGTCTCGAAGTCATTTCGAGAAATTGACGTTTTAAGTTTCTGTTTCCAAATTCAAACGGATGTATCTTCGCCAATAATTGTCAGAAGTTAGAATTTCTTTCAACATTATGAAGCCCTTTTTATATATTTTGATTCTGCATCAAAAGCTGAAAATATGTAGTCTCGAAGTCATTTCGAGAAATTGACGTTTTAAGTTTCTGTTTCCAAATTGAAACGGATGTATCTTCGCCAATAATTGACAGAAGTTAGAATTTCTTTCAACATTATGAAGCCCTTTTTATATATTTTGACTCTGCATCAAAAGCTGAAAATATGTAGTCTCGAGGTCATTTCGAGAAATCGACGTTTTAAGTTTCTGTTTCCAAATTCAAACGGATGTATCTTCGCCAATAATTGTCAGAAGTTAGAATTTCTTTCAACATTATGAAGCCCTTTTTATATATTTTGATTCTGCATCAAAAGCTGAAAATATGTAGTCTCGAAGTCATTTCGAGAAATTGACGTTTTAAGTTTCTGTTTCCAAATTCAAACGGATGTATCTTCGCCAATAATTATCAGAAGTTAGAATTTCTTTCAACATTATGAAGCCCTTTTTATATATTTTGACTGTGCATCAAAAGCTGAAAATATGTAGTCTCGAAGTCATTTCGAGAAATCGACGTTTTAAGTTTCTGTTTCCAAATTCAAACGGATGTATCTTCGCCAATAATTGTCAGAAGTTAGAATTTCTTTCAACATTATGAAGCCCTTTTTATATATTTTGATTCTGCATCAAAAGCTGAAAATATGTAGTCTCGAAGTCATTTCGAGAAATCGACGTTTTAAATTTCTGTTTCCAAATTCAAACGGATGTATCTTCGCCAATAATTGTCAGAAGTTAGAATTTCTTTCAACATTATGAAGCCCTTTTTATATATTTTGACTCTGCTTCAAAAGCTGAAAATATGTAGTCTCGAAGTCATTTCGAGAAATTGACGTTTTAAGTTTCTGTTTCAAATTCAAACGGATGTATCTTTCGCCAATAATTGTCAGAAGTTAGAATTTCTTTCAACATTATGAAGCCCTTTTTATATATTTTGACTCTGCATCAAAAGCTGAAAATATGTAGTCTCGAAGTCATTTCGAGAAATTGACGTTTTAAGTTTCTGTTTCCAAATTCAAACGGATGTATCTTCGTCAATAATTGTCAGAAGTTAGAATTTCTTTCAACATTATGAAGCCCTTTTTATATATTTTGATTCTGCATCAAAAGCTGAAAATATGTAGTCTCGAAGTCATTTCGAGAAATTGACGTTTTAAGTTTCTGTTTCCAAATTCAAACGGATGTATCTTCGCCAATAATTGTCAGAAGTTAGAATTTCTTTCAACATTATGAAGCCCTTTTTATATATTTTGACTGTGCATCAAAAGCTGAAAATATGTAGTCTCGAAGTCATTTCGAGAAATTGACGTTTTAAGTTTCTGTTTCCAAATTCAAACGGATGTATCTTCGCCAATAATTGCCAGAAGTTAGAATTTCTTTCAACATTATGAAGCCCTTTTTATATATTTTGATTCTGCATCAAAAGCTGAAAATATGTAGTCTCGAAGTCATTTCGAGAAATTGACGTTTTAAGTTTCTGTTTCCAAATTCAAACGGATGTATCTTCGCTAATAATTGTCAGAAGTTAGAATTTCTTTCAACATTATGAAGCCCTTTTTATATATTTTGACTGTGCATCAAAAGCTGAAAATATGTAGTCTCAAAGTCATTTCGAGAAATTGACGTTCTAAGTTTCTGTTTCCCAATTCAAACGGATGTATCTTCGCCAATAATTGTCAGAAGTTAGAATTTCTTTCAACATTATGAAGCCCTTTTTATATATTTTGACTCTGCTTCAAAAGCTGAAAATATGTAGTCTCGAAGTCATTTCGAGAAATTGACGTTTTAAGTTTCTGTTTCCAAATTCAAACGGATGTATCTTCGCCAATAATTGGCAGAAGTCAGAATTTCTTTCAACATTATGAAGCCCTTTTTATATATTTTGACTCTGCATCAAAAGCTGAAAATATGTAGTCGCGAAGTCATTTCGCGAAATTGACGTTTTAAGTTTCTGTTTCCAAATTCAAAGGGATGTATCTTCGCCAATAATTGTCAGAAGTTAGAATTTCTTTCAACATTATGAAGCCCTTTTATATATTTTGATTCTGCTTCAAAAGCTGAAAATATGTAGTCTCGAAGTCATTTCGAGAAATTGACGTTTTAAGTTTCTGTTTCCAAATTCAAACGGATGTATCTTCGCCAATAATTGTCAGAAGTCAGAATTTCTTTCAACATTATGAAGCCCTTTTTATATATTTTGATTCTGCATCAAAAGCTGAAAATATGTAGTCTCGAAGTCATTTCGAGATATTGGCGTTTTAAGTTTATTTTCCCAAATTCAAACGGATGTATCTTCGCCAATAATTGTCAGAAGTCAGAATTTCTTTCAACATTATGAAGCCCTTTTTATATATTTTGACTCTGCATCAAAAGCTGAAAATATGTAGTCTCGAAGTCATTTCGAGAAATTGACGTTTTAAGTTTCTGTTTCCAAATTCAATCGGATGTATCTTCGCCAATAATTGTCAGAAGTTAGAATTTCTTTCAACATTATGAAGCCCTTTTTATATATTTTGACTCTGCATCAAAAGCTGAAAATATGTAGTTGCGAAGTCATTTCGAGAAATTGACGTTTTAAGTTTCTGTTTCCAAATTCAAACGGATGTATCTTCGCCAATAATTGTCAGAAGTTAGAATTTCTTTCAACATAATGAAGCACTTTTTATATATTTTGATTCTGCATCAAAAGCTGAAAATATGTAGTCTCGAAGTCATTTCGAGAAATTGACGTTTTAAGTTTCTTTTTCCAAATTCAAACGGATGTATCTTCGCCAATAATTGTCAGAAGTTAGAATTTCTTTCAACATTATGAAGCCCTTTTTATATATTTTGACTCTGCATCAAAAGCTGAAAGTATGTAGTCGCGAAGTCATTTCGAGAAATTGACGTTTTAAGTTTCTGTTTCCAAATTCAAACGGATGTATCTTCGCTAATAATTGTCAGAAGTTAGAATTTCTTTCAACATTATGAAGCCCTTTTTATATATTTTGACTCTGCATCAAAAGCTGAAAATATGTAGTCTCGAAGTCATTTCGAGAAATTGACGTTCTAAGTTTCTGTTTCCAAATTCAAACGGATGTATCTTCGCCAATAATTGTCAGAAGTTAGAATTTCTTTCAACATTATGAAGCCCTTTTTATATATTTTGACTATACATCAAAAGCTGAAAATATGTAGTCCCGAAGTCATTTCGAGAAATTGACGTTTTAAGTTTCTGTTTCCAAATTCAAACGGATGTATCTTCGCCAATAATTGTCAGAAGTTAGAATTTCTTTCAACATTATGAAGCCCTTTTTATATATTTTGATTCTGCATCAAAAGCTGAAAATATGTAGTCTCGAAGTCATTTCGCGAAATTGACGTTTTAAGTTTCTGTTTCCAAATTGAAACGGATGTATCTTCGCCAATAATTGACAGAAGTTCGAATTTCTTTCAACATTATGAAGCCCTTTTTATATATTTTGACTCTGCATCAAAAGCTGAAAATATGTAGTCTCGAAGTCATTTCGAGAAATTGACGTTTTAAGTTTCTGTTTCCAAATTCAAACGGATGTATCTTCGCCAATAATTGTCAGAAGTTAGAATTTCTTTCAACATTATGAACCCCTTTTTATATATTTTGATTCTGCATCAAAAGCTGAAAATATGTAGTCTCGAAGTCATTTCGAGAAATTGACGTTTTAAGTTTCTGTTTCCAAATTCAAACGGATGTATCTTCGCCAATAATTGTCAGAAGTTAGAATTTCTTTCAACATTATGAAGCCCTTTTATATATTTTGACTCTGCTTCAAAAGCTGAAAATATGTAGTCTCGAAGTCATTTCGAGAAATCGACGTTTTAAGTTTCTGTTTCCAAATTCAAACGGATGTATCTTCGCCAATAATTGTCAGAAGTTAGAATTTCTTTCAACATTATGAAGCCCTTTTTATATATTTTGACTCTGCATCAAAAGCTGAAAATATGTAGTCCCGAAGTCATTTCGAGAAATTGACGTTTTAAGTTTCTGTTTCCAAATTCAAACGGATGTATCTTCGCCAATAATTGTCAGAAGTTAGAATTTCTTTCAACATTATGAAGCCATTTTTATATATTTTGATTCTGCATCAAAAGCTGAAAATATGTAGTCTCGAAGTCATTTCGAGAAATTGACGTTTTAAGTTTCTGTTTCCAAATTCAAACGGATGTATCTTCGCCAATAATTGACAGAAGTTAGAATTTCTTTCAACATTATGAAGCCCTTTTTATATATTTTGACTCTGCATCAAAAGCTGAAAATATGTAGTCTCGAGGTCATTTCGAGAAATCGACGTTTTAAGTTTCTGTTTCCAAATTCAAACGGATGTATCTTCGCCAATAATTGTCAGAAGTTAGAATTTCTTTCAACATTATGAAGCCCTTTTTATATATTTTGACTATGCATCAAAAGCTGAAAATATGTAGTCCCGAAGTCATTTCGAGAAATTGACGTTTTAAGTTTCTGTTTCCAAATTCAAACGGATGTATCTTCGCCAATAATTGTCAGAAGTTAGAATTTCTTTCAACATTATGAAGCCATTTTTATATATTTTGATTCTGCATCAAAAGCTGAAAATATGTAGTCTCGAAGTCATTTCGCGAAATTGACGTTTTAAGTTTCTGTTTCCAAATTCAAACGGATGTATCTTCGCCAATAATTGACAGAAGTTAGAGTTTCTTTCAACATTATGAAGCCCTTTTTATATATTTTGATTCTGCATCAAAAGCTGAAAATATGTAGTCTCGAAGTCATTTCGAGAAATTGACGTTTTAAGTTTCTGTTTCCAAATTCAAACGGATGTATCTTCGCCAATAATTGTCAGAAGTTAGAATTTCTTTCAACATTATGAATCCCTTTTTATATATTTTGACTCTGCATCAAAAGCTGAAAATATGTAGTCTCGAAGTCATTTCGAGAAACTGACGTTTTAAGTTTATTTTTCCAAATTCAAACGGATGTATCTTCGCCAATAATTGTCAGAAGTCAGAATTTCTTTCAACATTATGAAGCCCTTTTATATATTTTGACTCTGCTTCAAAAGCTGAAAATATGTAGTCTCGAAGTCATTTCGAGAAATTGACGTTTTAAGTTTCTGTTTCCAAATTCAAACGGATGTATCTTCGCCAATAATTGTCAGAAGTTAGAATTTCTTTCAACATTATGAAGCCCTTTTTATATATTTTGACTATGCATCAAAAGCTGAAAATATGTAGTCTCTAAGTCATTTCGAGATATTGGCGTTTTAAGTTTCTGTTTCCAAATTCAAACGGATGTATCTTCGCCAATAATTGTCAGAAGTTAGAATTTCTTTCAACATTATGAAGCCATTTTTATATATTTTGATTCTGCATCAAAAGCTGAAAATATGTAGTCTCGAAGTCATTTCGAGAAATTGACGTTTTAAGTTTCTGTTTCCAAATTCAAACGGATGTATCTTCGCCAATAATTGTCAGAAGTTAGAATTTCTTTCAACATTATGAAGCCCTTTTAATATATTTTGATTCTGCATCAAAAGCTGAAAATATGTAGTCTCGAAGTCATTTCGAGAAATTGACGTTTTAAGTTTCTGTTTCCAAATTCAAACGGATGTATCTTCGCCAATAATTGTCAGAAGTTAGAATTTCTTTCAACATTATGAAGCCCTTTTTATATATTTTAACTCTGCTTCAAAAGCTGAAAATATGTAGTCTCGAAGTCATTTCGAGAAATTGACGTTTTAAGTTTCTGTTTCCAAATTCAAACGGATGTATCTTCGCCAATAATTGTCAGAAGTTAGAATTTCTTTCAACATTATGAAGCCCTTTTTATATATTTTGATTCTGCATCAAAAGCTGAAAATATGTAGTCTCGAAGTCATTTCGAGAAATTGACGTTTTAAATTTCTGTTTCCAAATTCAAACGGATGTATCTTCGCCAATAATTGTCAGAAGTTAGAATTTCTTTCAACATTATGAAGCCCTTTTTATATATTTTGACTCTGCTTCAAAAGCTGAAAATATGTAGTCTCGAAGTCATTTCGAGAAATTGACGTTTTAAGTTTCTGTTTCAAAATTCAAGCGGATGTATCTTTGCCAATAATTGTCAGAAGTTAGAATTTCATTCAACATTATGAACCCCTTTTTATATATTTTGATTCTGCATCAAAAGCTGAAAATATGTAGTCTCGAAGTCATTTCGAGAAATTGACGTTTTAAGTTTATTTTCCCAAATTCAAACGGATGTATCTTCGCCAATAATTGTCAGAAGTTAGAATTTCTTGCAACATTATGAACCCCTTTTTATATATTTTCATTCTGCATCAAAAGCTGAAAATATGTAGTCTCGAAGTCATTTCGAGATATTGGCGTTTTAAGTTTATTTTCCCAAATTCAAACGGATGTATCTTCGCCAATAATTGTCAGAAGTCAGAATTTCTTTATACATTATGAAGCCCTTTTCATATATTTTGACTCTGCATCAAAAGTTGAAAATATGTAGTCGCGAAGTCATTTCGAGAAATTGACGTTTTAAGTTTCTGTTTCCAAATTCAAACGGATGTATCTTCGCCAATAATTGTCAGAAGTTAGAATTTCTTTCAACATTATGAAGCGCTTTTTATATATTTTGACTCTGCATCAAAAGCTGAAAATATGTAGTCTCGAAGTCATTTCGAGAAATTGACGTTTTAAGTTTCTGTTTCCAAATTCAAACGGATGTATCTTCGCCAATAATTGCCAGAAGTTAGAATTTCTTTCAACATTATGAAGCCCTTTTTATATATTTTGACTCTGCATCAAAAGCTGAAAATATGTAGTCTCGAAGTCATTTCGAGAAATTGACGTTTTAAGTTTCTGTTTCCAAATTCAAACGGATGTATCTTCGTCAATAATTGTCAGAAGTTAGAATTTCTTTCAACATTATGAAGCCCTTTTTATATATTTTGATTCTGCATCAAAAGCTGAAAATATGTAGTCTCGAAGTCATTTCGAGAAATTGACGTTTTAAGTTTCTGTTTCCAAATTCAAACGGATGTATCTTCGCTAATAATTGTCAGAAGTTAGAATTTCTTTCAACATTATGAAGCCCTTTTTATATATTTTGACTGTGCATCAAAAGCTGAAAATATGTAGTCTCGAAGTCATTTCGAGAAATTGACGTTTTAAGTTTCTGTTTCCAAATTCAAACGGATGTATCTTCGCCAATAATTGTCAGAAGTTAGAATTTCTTTCAACATTATGAACCCCTTTTTATATATTTTGATTCTGCATCAAAAGCTGAAAATATGTAGTCTCGAAGTCATTTCGAGATATTGGCGGTTTAAGTTTCTGTTTCCAAATTCAAACGGATGTATCTTCGCCAATAATTGTCAGAAGTCAGAATTTCTTTCAACATTATGAAGCCCTTTTTATATATTTTGACTCTGCATCAAAAGCTGAAAATATGTAGTCGCGAAGTCATTTCGAGAAATTGACGTTTTAAGTTTCGGTTTCCCAATTCAAACGGATGTATCTTCGCCAATAATTGGCAGAAGTTAGAATTTCTTTCAACATTATGAAGCCCTTTTTATATATTTTGACTCTGCATCAAAAGCTGAAAATATGTAGTCGCGAAGTCATTTCGAGAAATTGACGTTTTAAGTTTCTGTTTCCAAATTCAAACGGATGTATCTTCGCCAATAATTGTCAGAAGTTAGAATTTCTTTCAACATTATGAAGCCCTTTTATATATTTTGACTCTGCTTCAAAAGCTGAAAATATGTAGTCTCGAAGTCATTTCGAGAAATTGACGTTTTAAGTTTCTGTTTCCAAATTCAAACGGATGTATCTTCGCCAATAATTGTCAGAAGTCAGAATTTCTTTCAACATTATGAAGCCCTTTTTATATATTTTGATTCTGCATCAAAAGCTGAAAATATGTAGTCTCGAAGTCATTTCGAGATATTGGCGTTTTAAGTTTATTTTCCCAAATTCAAACGGATGTATCTTCGCCAATAATTGTCAGAAGTCAGAATTTCTTTCAACATTATGAAGCCCTTTTTATATATTTTGACTCTGCATCAAAAGCTGAAAATATGTAGTCGCGAAGTCATTTCGAGAAATTGACGTTTTAAGTTTCTGTTTCCAAATTCAATCGGATGTATCTTCGCCAATAATTGTCAGAAGTTAGAATTTCTTTCAACATTATGAAGCCCTTTTTATATATTTTGACTCTGCATCAAAAGCTGAAAATATGTAGTTGCGAAGTCATTTCGAGAAATTGACGTTTTAAGTTTCTGTTTCCAAATTCAAACGGATGTATCTTCGCCAATAATTGTCAGAAGTTAGAATTTCTTTCAACATAATGAACCCCTTTTTATATATTTTGATTCTGCATCAAAAGCTGAAAATATGTAGTCTCGAAGTCATTTCGAGAAATCGACGTTTTAAGTTTCTTTTTCCAAATTCAAACGGATGTATCTTCGCCAATAATTGTCAGAAGTTAGAATTTCTTTCAACATTATGAAGCCCTTTTTATATATTTTGACTCTGCATCAAAAGCTGAAAGTATGTAGTCGCGAAGTCATTTCGAGAAATTGACGTTTTAAGTTTCGGTTTCCAAATTCAAACGGATGTATCTTCGCTAATAATTGTCAGCAGTTAGAATTTCTTTCAACATTATGTAGCCCTTTTTATATATTTTGATTCTGCATCATAAGCTTAAAGTATGTAGTCTTGAAGTCATTTCGAGAAATCGACGTTTTAAGTTTCTGTTTCCAAATTCAAATGGATGTATCTTCGCCAATAATTGTCAGAAGTTAGAATTTCTTTCAACATTATGAAGCCCTTTTTATATATTTTGATTCTGCTTCAAAAGCTGAAAATATGTAGTCGCGAAGTCATTTCGAGAAATCGACGTTTTAAGTTTCTGTTTCCAAATTCAAACGGATGTATCTTCGCCAATAATTGTCAGAAGTTAGAATTTCTTTCAACATTATGAAGCCCTTTTTATATATTTTGACCCTGCATCAAAAGCTGAAAATATGTAGTCTCGAAGTCATTTCGAGAAATTGACGTTCTAAGTTTCTGTTTCCAAATTCAAACGGATGTATCTTCGCCAATAATTGTCAGAAGTTAGAATTTCTTTCAACATTATGAAGCCCTTTTTATATATTTTGACTATGCATCAAAAGCTGAAAATATGTAGTCCCGAAGTCATTTCGAGAAATTGACGTTTTAAGTTTCTGTTTCCAAATTGAAACGGATGTATCTTCGCCAATAATTGTCAGAAGTTAGAATTTCTTTCAACATTATGAAGCCCTTTTTATATATTTTGATTCTGCATCAAAAGCTGAAAATATGTAGTCTCGAAGTCATTTCGCGAAATTGACGTTTTAAGTTTTTGTTTCCAAATTGAAACGGATGTATCTTCGCCAATAATTGACAGAAGTTAGAATTTCTTTCAACATTATGAAGCCCTTTTTATATATTTTGATTCTGCATCAAAAGCTGAAAATATGTAGTCTCGAAGTCATTTCTGTTTCCAAATTCAAACGGATGTATCTTCGCCAATAATTGTCAGAAGTTAGAATTTCTTTCAACATTATGAAGCCCTTTTTATATATTTTGATTCTGCATCAAAAGCTGAAAATATGTAGTCTCGAAGTCATTTCGAGAAATTGACGTTTTAAATTTCTGTTTCCAAATTCAAACGGATGTATCTTCGCCAATAATTGTCAGAAGTTAGAATTTCTTTCAACATTATGAAGCCCTTTTTATATATTTTGACTCTGCTTCAAAAGCTGAAAATATGTAGTCTCGAAGTCATTTCGAGAAATTGACGTTTTAAGTTTCTGTTTCAAAATTCAAGCGGATGTATCTTTGCCAATAATTGTCAGAAGTTAGAATTTCTTGCAACATTATGAACCCCTTTTTATATATTTTGATTCTGCATCAAAAGCTGAAAATATGTAGTCTCGAAGTCATTTCGAGAAATTGACGTTTTAAGTTTATTTTCCCAAATTCAAACGGATGTATCTTCGCCAATAATTGTCAGAAGTTAGAATTTCTTGCAACATTATGAACCCCTTTTTATATATTTTCATTCTGCATCAAAAGCTGAAAATATGTAGTCTCGAAGTCATTTCGAGATATTGGCGTTTTAAGTTTATTTTCCCAAATTCAAACGGATGTATCTTCGCCAATAATTGTCAGAAGTCAGAATTTCTTTATACATTATGAAGCCCTTTTCATATATTTTGACTCTGCATCAAAAGTTGAAAATATGTAGTCGCGAAGTCATTTCGAGAAATTGACGTTTTAAGTTTCTGTTTCCAAATTCAAACGGATGTATCTTCGCCAATAATTGTCAGAAGTTAGAATTTCTTTCAACATTATGAAGCGCTTTTTATATATTTTGACTCTGCATCAAAAGCTGAAAATATGTAGTCTCGAAGTCATTTCGAGAAATTGACGTTTTAAGTTTCTGTTTCCAAATTCAAACGGATGTATCTTCGCCAATAATTGCCAGAAGTTAGAATTTCTTTCAACATTATGAAGCCCTTTTTATATATTTTGACTCTGCATCAAAAGCTGAAAATATGTAGTCGCGAAGTCATTTCGAGAATTGACGTTTTAAGTTTCTGTTTCCAAATTCAAACGGATGTATCTTCGTCATAATTGTCAGAGTTAGATTTCTTTCAACATATGAGCCCTTTTTTATATATTTTGATTCTGCATCAAAGCTGAAAATATGTAGTCTCGAAGTCATTTCGAGAAATTGACGTTTTAAGTTTCTGTTTCCAAATTCAAACGGATGTATCTTCGCTAATAATTGTCAGAAGTTAGAATTTCTTTCAACATTATGAAGCCCTTTTTATATATTTTGACTGTGCATCAAAAGCTGAAAATATGTAGTCTCGAAGTCATTTCGAGAAATTGACGTTTTAAGTTTCTGTTTCCAAATTCAAACGGATGTATCTTCGCCAATAATTGTCAGAAGTTAGAATTTCTTTCAACATTATGAAGCCCTTTTTATATATTTTGACTCTGCTTCAAAAGCTGAAAATATGTAGTCTCGAAGTCATTTCGAGAAATTGACGTTTTAAGTTTCTGTTTCCAAATTCAAACGGATGTATCTTCGCCAATAATTGTCAGAAGTTAGAATTTCTTTCAACATTATGAACCCCTTTTTATATATTTTGATTCTGCATCAAAAGCTGAAAATATGTAGTCTCGAAGTCATTTCGAGATATTGGCGGTTTAAGTTTCTGTTTCCAAATTCAAACGGATGTATCTTCGCCAATAATTGTCAGAAGTTAGAATTTCTTTCAACATCATGAAGCCCTTTTTATATATTTTGACTCTGCATCAAAAGCTGAAAATATGTAGTCGCGAAGTCATTTCGAGAAATTGACGTTTTAAGTTTCGGTTTCCAAATTCAAACGGATGTATCTTCGCCAATAATTGGCAGAAGTTAGAATTTCTTTCAACATTATGAAGCCCTTTTTATATATTTTGACTCTGCATCAAAAGCTGAAAATATGTAGTCGCGAAGTCATTTCGCGAAATTGACGTTTTAAGTTTCTGTTTCCAAATTCAAACGGATGTATCTTCGCCAATAATTGTCAGAAGTTAGAATTTCTTTCAACATTATGAAGCCCTTTTTATATATTTTGATTCTGCATCAAAAGCTGAAAATATGTAGTCTCGAAGCCATTTCGAGAAATTGACGTTTTAAGTTTCTGTTTCCAAATTCAAACGGATGTATCTTCGCCAATAATTGTCAGAAGTTAGAATTTCTTTCAACATTATGAAGCCCTTTTTATATATTTTGATTCTGCATCAAAAGCTGAAAATATGTAGTCTCGAAGTCATTTCGAGATATTGGCGTTTTAAGTTTATTTTCCCAAATTCAAACGGATGTATCTTCGCCAATAATTGTCAGAAGTCAGAATTTCTTTCAACATTATGAAGCCCTTTTTATATATTTTGACTCTGCATCAAAAGCTGAAAATATGTAGTCGCGAAGTCATTTCGAGAAATTGACGTTTTAAGTTTCTGTTTCCAAATTCAATCGGATGTATCTTCGCCAATAATTGTCAGAAGTTAGAATTTCTTTCAACATTATGAAGCCCTTTTTATATATTTTGACTCTGCATCAAAAGCTGAAAATATGTAGTTGCGAAGTCATTTCGAGAAATTGACGTTTTAAGTTTCTGTTTCCAAATTCAAACGGATGTATCTTCGCCAATAATTGTCAGAAGTTAGAATTTCTTTCAACATAATGAAGCCCTTTTTATATATTTTGATTCTGCATCAAAAGCTGAAAATATGTAGTCTCGAAGTCATTTCGAGAAATCGACGTTTTAAGTTTCTTTTTCCAAATTCAAACGGATGTATCTTCGCCAATAATTGTCAGAAGTTAGAATTTCTTTCAACATTATGAAGCCCTTTTTATATATTTTGACTCTGCATCAAAAGCTGAAAGTATGTAGTCGCGAAGTCATTTCGAGAAATTGACGTTTTAAGTTTCGGTTTCCAAATTCAAACGGATGTATCTTCGCTAATAATTGTCAGCAGTTAGAATTTCTTTCAACATTATGTAGCCCTTTTTATATATTTTGATTCTGCATCATAAGCTTAAAGTATGTAGTCTTGAAGTCATTTCGAGAAATCGACGTTTTAAGTTTCTGTTTCCAAATTCAAATGGATGTATCTTCGCCAATAATTGTCAGAAGTTAGAATTTCTTTCAACATTATGAAGCCCTTTTTATATATTTTGATTCTGCTTCAAAAGCTGAAAATATGTAGTCGCGAAGTCATTTCGAGAAATCGACGTTTTAAGTTTCTGTTTCCAAATTCAAACGGATGTATCTTCGCCAATAATTGTCAGAAGTTAGAATTTCTTTCAACATTATGAAGCCCTTTTTATATATTTTGACCCTGCATCAAAAGCTGAAAATATGTAGTCTCGAAGTCATTTCGAGAAATTGACGTTCTAAGTTTCTGTTTCCAAATTCAAACGGATGTATCTTCGCCAATAATTGTCAGAAGTTAGAATTTCTTTCAACATTATGAAGCCCTTTTTATATATTTTGACTATGCATCAAAAGCTGAAAATATGTAGTCCCGAAGTCATTTCGAGAAATTGACGTTTTAAGTTTCTGTTTCCAAATTCAAACGGATGTATCTTCGCCAATAATTGTCAGAAGTTAGAATTTCTTTCAACATTATGAAGCCCTTTTTATATATTTTGATTCTGCATCAAAAGCTGAAAATATGTAGTCTCGAAGTCATTTCGAGAAATTGACGTTTTAAGTTTTTGTTTCCAAATTCAAACGGATGTATCTTCGCCAATAATTGTCAGAAGTTAGAATTTCTTTCAACATTATGAAGCCCTTTTTATATATTTTGATTCTGCATCAAAAGCTGAAAATATGTAGTCTCGAAGTCATTTCGAGAAATTGACGTTTTAAGTTTCTGTTTCCAAATTCAAACGGATGTATATTCGCCAATAATTGTCAGAAGTTAGAATTTCTTTCAACATTATGAACCCCTTTTTATATATTTTGATTCTGCATCAAAAGCTGAAAATATGTAGTCTCGAAGTCATTTCGAGATATTGGCGTTTTAAGTTTCGGTTTCCAAATTCAAACGGATGTATCTTCGCCAATAATTGTCAGAAGTTAGAATTTCTTTCAACATTATGAAGCCCTTTTTATATATTTTGACTCTGCATCAAAAGCTGAAAATATGTAGTCCCGAAGTCATTTCGAGAAATTGACGTTTTAAGTTTCTGTTTCCAAATTCAAACGGATGTATCTTCGCCAATAATTGTCAGAAGTTAGAATTTCTTTCAACATTATGAAGCCCTTTTTATATATTTTGACTATGCATCAAAAGCTGAAAATATGTAGTCTCGAAGTCATTTCGAGAAATCGACGTTTTAAGTTTGTGTTTCCAAATTCAAACGGATGTATCTTCGCCAATAATTGTCAGAAGTTAGAATTTCTTTCAACATTATGAAGCCCTTTTTACATATTTTGATTCTGCATCAAAAGCTGAAAATATGTAGTCTCGAAGTCATTTCGAGAAATTGACGTTTTAAGTTTCTGTTTCCAAATTCAAACGGATGTATCTTCGCCAATAATTGTCAGAAGTTAGAATTTTTTCGACATCATGAAGCCCTTTTTATATATTTTGACTCTGCATCAAAAGCTGAAAATATGTAGTCGCGAAGTCACTTCGAGAAATTGACGCTTTAAGTTTCGGTTTCCAAATTCAAACGGATGTATCTTCGCCAATAATTGGCAGAAGTCAGAATTTCTTTCAACATTATGAAGCCCTTTTTATATATTTTGACTCTGCATCAAAAGCTGAAAATATGTAGTCGCGAAGTCATTTCGAGAAATTGACGTTTTAAGTTTCTGTTTCCAAATTCAAACGGATGTATCTTCGCCAATAATTGTCAGAAGTTAGAATTTCTTTCAACATTATGAAGCCCTTTTTATATATTTTGACTCTGCTTCAAAAGCTGAAAATATGTAGTCTCGAAGTCATTTCGAGAAATTGACGTTTTAAGTTTCTGTTTCCAAATTCAAACGGATGTATCTTCGCCAATAATTGTCAGAAGTTAGAATTTCTTTCAACATTATGAACCCCTTTTTATATATTTTGATTCTGCATCAAAAGCTGAAAATATGTAGTCTCGAAGTCATTTCGAGATATTGGCGTTTTAAGTTTCGGTTTCCAAATTCAAAGGGATGTATCTTCGCCAATAATTGTCAGAAGTCAGAATTTCTTTCAACATTATGAAGCCCTTTTTATATATTTTGACTCTGCATCAAAAGCTGAAAATATGTAGTCTCGAAGTCATTTCGAGAAATTGACGTTTTAAGTTTCTGTTTCCAAATTCAAACGGATGTATCTTCGCCAATAATTGTCAGAAGTCAGAATTTCTTTCAACATAATGATGCCCTTTTTATATATTTTGATTCTGCATCAAAAGCTGAAAATATGTAGTCTCGAAGTCATTTCGAGAAATCGACGTTTTAAGTTTCTTTTTCCAAATTCAAACGGATGTATCTTCGTCAATAATTGTCAGAAGTTAGAATTTCTTTCAACATTATGAAGCCCTTTTTATATATTTTGATTCTGCATCAAAAGCTGAAAATATGTAGTCTCGAAGTCATTTCGAGAAATTGACGTTTTAAGTTTCTGTTTCCAAATTCAAACGGATGTATCTTCGCCAATAATTGTCAGAAGTTAGAATTTTTTCGACATCATGAAGCCCTTTTTATATATTTTGACTCTGCATCAAAAGCTGAAAATATGTAGTCGCGAAGTCATTTCGAGAAATTGACGTTTTAAGTTTCGGTTTCCAAATTCAAACGGATGTATCTTCGCCAATAATTGGCAGAAGTCAGAATTTCTTTCAACATTATGAAGCCCTTTTTATATATTTTGACTCTGCATCAAAAGCTGAAAATATGTAGTCGCGAAGTCATTTCGCGAAATTGACGTTTTAAGTTTCTGTTTCCAAATTCAAACGGATGTATCTTCGCCAATAATTGTCAGAAGTTAGAATTTCTTTCAACATTATGAAGCCCTTTTATATATTTTGACTCTGCTTCAAAAGCTGAAAATATGTAGTCTCGAAGTCATTTCGAGAAATTTACGTTTTAAGTTTCTGTTTCCAAATTGAAACGGATGTATCTTCGCCAATAATTGACAGAAGTTAGAATTTCTTTCAACATTATGAAGCCCTTTTTATATATTTTGACTATGCATCAAAAGCTGAAAATATGTAGTCCCGAAGTCATTTCGAGAAATTGACGTTTTAAGTTTCTGTTTCCAAATTCAAACGGATGTATCTTCGCCAATAATTGTCAGAAGTTAGAACTTCTTTCAACATTATGAAGCCCTTTTTACATATTTTGATTCTGCATCAAAAGCTGAAAATATGTAGTCTCGAAGTCATTTCGAGAAATTGACGTTTTAAGTTTCTGTTTCCAAATTCAAACGGATGTATCTTCGCCAATAATTGTCAGAAGTTAGAATTTTTTCGACATCATGAAGCCCTTTTTATATATTTTGACTCTGCATCAAAAGCTGAAAATATGTAGTCGCGAAGTCACTTCGAGAAATTGACGTTTTAAGTTTCGGTTTCCAAATTCAAACGGATGTATCTTCGCCAATAATTGGCAGAAATCAGAATTTCTTTCAACATTATGAAGCCCTTTTTATATATTTTGACTCTGCATCAAAAGCTGAAAATATGTAGTCGCGAAGTCATTTCGAGAAATTGACGTTTTAAGTTTCTGTTTCCAAATTCAAACGGATGTATCTTCGCCAATAATTGTCAGAAGTTAGAATTTCTTTCAACATTATGAAGCCCTTTTATATATTTTGACTCTGCTTCAAAAGCTGAAAATATGTAGTGAAGCCCTTTTTATATATTTTGACTCTGCATCAAAAGCTGAAAATATGTAGTCGCGAAGTCACTTCGAGAAATTGACGTTTTAAGTTTCGGTTTCCAAATTCAAACGGATGTATCTTCGCTAATAATTGTCAGAAGTTAGAATTTCTTTCAACATTATGAAGCCCTTTTTATATATTTTGACTGTGCATCAAAAGCTGAAAATATGTAGTCTCGAAGTCATTTCGAGAAATTGACGTTTTAAGTTTCTGTTTCCAAATTCAAACGGATGTATCTTCGCCAATAATTGTCAGAAGTTAGAATTTCTTTCAACATTATGAAGCCCTTTTTATATATTTTGACTCTGCTTCAAAAGCTGAAAATATGTAGTCTCGAAGTCATTTCGAGAAATTGACGTTTTAAGTTTCTGTTTCCAAATTCAAACGGATGTATCTTCGCCAATAATTGTCAGAAGTTAGAATTTTTTCGACATCATGAAGCCCTTTTTATATATTTTGACTCTGCATCAAAAGCTGAAAATATGTAGTCGCGAAGTCATTTCGAGAAATTGACGTTTTAAGTTTCGGTTTCCAAATTCAAACGGATGTATCTTCGCCAATAATTGGCAGAGGTCAGAATTTCTTTCAACATTATGAAGCCCTTTTTATATATTTTGACTCTGCATCAAAAGCTGAAAATATGTAGTCGCGAAGTCATTTCGCGAAATTGACGTTTTAAGTTTCTGTTTCCAAATTCAAAGGGATGTATCTTCGCCAATAATTGTCAGAAGTTAGAATTTCTTTCAACATTATGAAGCCCTTTTATATATTTTGATTCTGCATCAAAAGCTGAAAATATGTAGTCTCGAAGTCATTTCGAGAAATCGACGTTTTAAGTTTCTGTTTCCAAATTCAAACGGATGTATCTTCGCCAATAATTGACAGAGGTCAGAAATTCTTTCAACATTATGAAGCCCTTTTTATATATTTTGACTCTGCATCAAAAGCTGAAAATATGTAGTCTCGAAGTCATTTCGAGAAATTGACGTTTTAAGTTTCTGTTTCCAAATTCAAACGGATGTATCTTCGCCAATAATTGTCAGAAGTTAGAATTTCTTTCAACATTATGAAGCCCTTTTTATATATTTTGATTCTGCATCAAAAGCTGAAAATATGTAGTCTCGAAGTCATTTCGCGAAATTGACGTTTTAAGTTTCTGTTTCCAAATTCAAACGGATGTATCTTCGCCAATAATTGTCAGAAGTTAGAATTTCTTTCAACATTATGAAGCCCTTTTTATATATTTTGACTATGCATCAAAAGCTGAAAATATGTAGTCTCGAAGTCATTTCGAGAAATTGACGTTTTAAGTTTCTGTTTCCAAATTCAAACGGATGTATCTTCGCCAATAATTGTCAGAAGTTAGAATTTCTTTCAGCATTATGAAGCCCTTTTTATATATTTTGAGTCTGCATCAAAAGCTGAAAATATGTAGTCTCGAAGTCATTTCGAGAAATTGACGTTTTAAGTTTCTGTTTCCAAATTCAAACGGATGTATCTTCGCCAATAATTGTCAGAAGTTAGAATTTTTTCGACATCATGAAGCCCTTTTTATATATTTTGACTCTGCATCAAAAGCTGAAAATATGTAGTCGCGAAGTCACTTCGAGAAATTGACGTTTTAAGTTTCGGTTTCCAAATTCAAACGGATGTATCTTCGCCAATAATTGGCAGAAGTCAGAATTTCTTTCAACATTATGAAGCCCTTTTTATATATTTTGACTCTGCATCAAAAGCTGAAAATATGTAGTCGCGAAGTCATTTCGCGAAATTGACGTTTTAAGTTTCTGTTTCCAAATTCAAACGGATGTATCTTCGCCAATAATTGTCAGAACTTAGAATTTCTTTCAACATTATGAAGCCCTTTTTATATATTTTGACTCTGCTTCAAAAGCTGAAAATATGTAGTCTCGAAGTCATTTCGAGAAATTGACGTTTTAAGTTTCTGTTTCCAAATTCAAACGGATGTATCTTCGCCAATAATTGTCAGAAGTTAGAATTTCTTTCAACATTATGAAGCCCTTTTTATATATTTTGACTCTGCATCAAAAGCTGAAAATATGTAGTCGCGAAGTCATTTCGAGAAATAGACGTTTTAAGTTTCTGTTTCCAAATTCAAACGGATGTATCTTCGCCAATAATTGTCAGAAGTTAGAATTTCTTTCAACATAATGAAGCCCTTTTTATATATTTTGATTCTGCATCAAAAGCTGAAAATATGTAGTCTCGAAGTCATTTCGAGAAATTGACGTTTTAAGTTTCTTTTTCCAAATTCAAACGGATGTATCTTCGCCAATAATTGTCAGAAGTTAGAATTTTTTCGACATCATGAAGCCCTTTTTATATATTTTGACTCTGCATCAAAAGCTGAAAATATGTAGTCTCGAAGTCATTTCGAGAAATTGACGTTTTAAGTTTCGGTTTCCAAATTCAAACGGATGTATCTTCGCCAATAATTGGCAGAAGTCAGAATTTCTTTCAACATTATGAAGCCCTTTTTATATATTTTGACTCTGCATCAAAAGCTGAAAATATGTAGTCGCGAAGTCATTTCGCGAAATTGACGTTTTAAGTTTCGGTTTCCAAATTCAAACGGATGTATCTTCGCCAATAATTGTCAGAAGTTAGAATTTCTTTCAACATTATGAAGCCCTTTTTATATATTTTGACTCTGCTTCAAAAGCTGAAAATATGTAGTCTCGAAGTCATTTCGAGAAATTGACGTTTTAAGTTTCTGTTTCCAAATTCAAACGGATGTATCTTCGCCAATAATTGTCAGAAGTTAGAATTTCTTTCAACATTATGAAGCCCTTTTTATATATTTTGACTCTGCATCAAAAGCTGAAAATATGTAGTCTCGAAGTCATTTCGAGATATTGGCGTTTTAAGTTTATTTTCCCAAATTCAAACGGATGTATCTTCGCCAATAATTGTCAGAAGTCAGAATTTCTTTCAACATTATGAAGCCCTTTTTATATATTTTGACTCTGCATCAAAAGCTGAAAATATGTAGTCGCGAAGTCATTTCGAGAAATTGACGTTTTAAGTTTCTGTTTCCAAACTCAAACGGATGTATCTTCGTCAATAATTGTCAGAAGTTAGAATTTCTTTCAACATTATGAAGCCCTTTTTATATATTTTGACTCTGCATCAAAAGCTGAAAATATGTAGTTGCGAAGTCATTTCGAGAAATAGACGTTTTAAGTTTCTGTTTCCAAATTCAAACGGATGTATCTTCGCCAATAATTGTCAGAAGTTAGAATTTCTTTCAACATTATGAAGCCCTTTTTATATATTTTGACTCTGCATCAAAAGCTGAAAATATGTAGTCGCGAAGTCATTTCGAGAAATTAACGTTTTAAGTTTCGGTTTCCAAATTCAAACGGATGTATCTTCGCCAATAATTGTCAGCAGTTAGAATTTCTTTCAACATTATGTAGCCCTTTTTATATATTTTGATTCTGCATCATAAGCTTAAAGTATGTAGTCTTGAAGTCATTTCGAGAAATTGACGTTTTAAGTTTCGGTTTCCAAATTCAAACGGATGTATCTTCGCCAATAATTGTCAGCAGTTAGAATTTCTTTCAACATTATGTAGCCCTTTTTATATATTTTGATTCTGCATCATAAGCTTAAAGTATGTAGTCTTGAAGTCATTTCGAGAAATCGACGTTTTAAGTTTCTGTTTCCAAATTCAAACGGATGTATCTTCGCCAATAATTGTCAGAAGTTAGAATTTCTTTCAACATTATGAAGCCTTTTTTTTTTATATATTTTGACCCTGCATCAAAAACTGAAAATATGAAGTCGCGAAGTCATTTCGAGAAATTGACGTTTTAAGTTTCGGTTTCCAAATTCAAACGGATGTATCTTCGCCAATAATTGTCAGCAGTTAGAATTTCTTTCAACATTATGAAGCCCTTTTTATATATTTTGATTCTGCATCATAAGCTGAAAATATGTAGTCTTGAAGTCATTTCGAGAAATTGACGTTTTAAGTTTCTGTTTCCAAATTCAAACGGATGTATCTTCGCCAATAATTGTCAGAAGTTAGAATTTCTTTCAACATTATGAAGCCCTTTTTATATATTTTGATTCTGCATCAAAAGCTGAAAATATGTAGTCTCGAAGTCATTTCGAGAAATCGACGTTTTAAGTTTCTGTTTCCAAATTCAAACGGATGTATCTTCGCCAATAATTGTCAGAAGTTAGAATTTCTTTCAACATTATGAAGCCCTTTTTATATATTTTGATTCTGCATCAAAAGCTGAAAATATGTAGTTGCGAAGTCATTTCGAGAAATAGACGTTTTAAGTTTCTGTTTCCAAATTCAAACGGATGTATCTTCGCCAATAATTGTCAGAAGTTAGAATTTCTTTCAACATTATGAAGCCCTTTTTATATATTTTGACTCTGCATCAAAAGCTGAAAGTATGTAGTCGCGAAGTCATTTCGAGAAATTGACGTTTTAAGTTTCGGTTTCCAAATTCAAACGGATGTATCTTCGCCAATAATTGTCAGAAGTTAGAATTTCTTTCAACATTATGTAGCCCTTTTTATATGTTTTGATTCTGCATCATAAGCTTAAAGTATGTAGTCTTGAAGTCATTTCGAGAAATCGACGTTTTAAGTTTCTGTTTCCAAATTCAAATGGATGTATCTTCGCCAATAATTGTCAGAAGTTAGAATTTCTTTCAACATTATGAAGCCCTTTTTATATATTTTGATTCTGCATCAAAAGCTGAAAATATGTAGTCTCGAAGTCATTTCGAGAAATCGACGTTTTAAGTTTCTGTTTCCAAATTCAAACGGATGTATCTTCGCCAATAATTGTCAGAAGTTAGAATTTCTTTCAACATTATGAAGCCCTTTTTATATATTTTGATTCTGCATCAAAAGCTGAAAATATGTAGTCTCGAAGTCATTTCGAGAAATCGACGTTTTAAGTTTCTGTTTCCAAATTCAAACGGATGTATCTTCGTCAATAATTGTCAGAAGTTAGAATTTCTTTCAACATTATGAAGCCCTTTTTATATATTTTGACTCTGCATCAAAAGCTGAAAATATGTAGTTGCGAAGTCATTTCGAGAAATAGACGTTTTAAGTTTCTGTTTCCAAATTCAAACGGATGTATCTTCGCCAATAATTGTCAGAAGTTAGAATTTCTTTCAACATAATGAAGCCCTTTTTATATATTTTGACTCTGCATCAAAAGCTGAAAGTATGTAGTCGCGAAGTCATTTCGAGAAATTGACGTTTTAAGTTTCGGTTTCCAAATTGAAACGGATGTATCTTCGCCAATAATTGTCAGAAGTTAGAATTTCTTTCAACATTATGTAGCCCTTTTTATATGTTTTGATTCTGCATCATAAGCTTAAAGTATGTAGTCTTGAAGTCATTTCGAGAAATCGACGTTTTAAGTTTCTGTTTCCAAATTCAAATGGATGTATCTTCGCCAATAATTGTCAGAAGTTAGAATTTCTTTCAACATTATGAAGCCCTTTTTATATATTTTGATTCTGCATCAAAAGCTGAAAATATGTAATCTCTAAGTCATTTCGAGAAATCGATGTTTTAAGTTTCTGTTTCCAAATTCAAACGGATGTATCTTCGCCAATAATTGTCAGAAGTTAGAATTTCTTTCAACATTATGAAGCCCTTTTTATATATTTTGACCCTGCATCAAAAGCTGAAAATATGTAGTCTCGAAGTCATTTCGAGAAATTGACGTTCTAAGTTTCTGTTTCCAAATTCAAACGGATGTATCTTCGCCAATAATTGTCAGAAGTTAGAATTTCTTTCAACATTATGAAGCCCTTTTTATATATTTTGACTATGCATCAAAAGCTGAAAATATGTAGTCCCGAAGTCATTTCGAGAAATTGACGTTTTAAGTTTCTGTTTCCAAATTCAAACGGATGTATCTTCGCCAATAATTGTCAGAAGTTAGAATTTCTTTCAACATTATGAAGCCCTTTTTATATATTTTGATTCTGCATCAAAAGCTGAAAATATGTAGTCTCGAAGTCATTTCGAGAAATTGACGTTTTAAGTTTCTGTTTCCAAATTGAAACGGATGTATCTTCGCCAATAATTGTCAGAAGTTAGAATTTCTTTCAACATTATGAAGCCCTTTTTATATATTTTGACTCTGCATCAAAACCTGAAAATATGTAGTCTCGAAGTCATTTCGAGAAATTGACGTTTTAAGTTTCTGTTTCCAAATTCAAACGGATGTATCTTCGCCAATAATTGTCAGAAGTTAGAATTTCTTTCAACATTATGAAGCCCTTTTTATATATTTTGACTGTGCATCAAAAGCTGAAAATATGTAGTCTCGAAGTCATTTCGAGAAATCGACGTTTTAAGTTTCTGTTTCCAAATTCAAACGGATGTATCTTCGCCAATAATTGTCAGAAGTTAGAATTTCTTTCAACATTATGAAGCCCTTTTTATATATTTTGATTCTGCATCAAAAGCTGAAAATATGTAGTCTCGAAGTCATTTCGAGAAATTGACGTTTTAAGTTTCTGTTTCCAAATTCAAACGGATGTATCTTCGCCAATAATTGTCAGAAGTCAGAATTTCTTTCAACATTATGAAGCCCTTTTTATATATTTTGACTCTGCATCAAAAGCTGAAAATATGTAGTCGCGAAGTCATTTCGAGAAATTGACGTTTTAAGTTTCGGTTTCCAAATTCAAACGGATGTATCTTCGCCAATAATTGGCAGAAGTCAGAATTTCTTTCAACATTATGAAGCCCTTTTTATATATTTTGACTCTGCATCAAAAGCTGAAAATATGTAGTCGCGAAGTCATTTCGCGAAATTGACGTTTTAAGTTTCTGTTTCCAAATTCAAACGGATGTATCTTCGCCAATAATTGTCAGAAGTTAGAATTTCTTTCAACATTATGAAGCCCTTTTATATATTTTGATTCTACATCAAAAGCTGAAAATATGTAGTCTCGAAATCATTTCGAGAAATTGACGTTTTAAGTTTCTGTTTCCAAATTCAAACGGATGTATCTTCGCCAATAATTGTCAGAAGTTAGAATTTCTTTCAACATTATGAACCCCTTTTTATATATTTTGATTCTGCATCAAAAGCTGAAAATATGTAGTCTCGAAGTCATTTCGAGATATTGGCGTTTTAAGTTTATTTTCCCAAATTCAAACGGATGTATCTTCGCCAATAATTGTCAGAAGTCAGAATTTCTTTCAACATTATGAAGCCCTTTTTATATATTTTGACTCTGCTTCAAAAGCTGAAAATATGTAGTCGCGAAGTCATTTCGAGAAATTGACGTTTTAAGTTTCTGTTTCCAAATTCAAACGGATGTATCTTCGTCAATAATTGTCAGAAGTTAGAATTTCTTTCAACATTATGAAGCCCTTTTTATATATTTTGACTCTGCATCAAAAGCTGAAAATATGTAGTTGCGAAGTCATTTCGAGAAATAGACGTTTTAAGTTTCTGTTTCCAAATTCAAACGGATGTATCTTCGCCAATAATTGTCAGAAGTTAGAATTTCTTTCAACATTATGAAGCCCTTTTTATACATTTTGATTCTGCATCAAAAGCTGAAAATATGTAGTCTCGAAGTCATTTCGAGAAATCGACGTTTTAAGTTTCTGTTTCCAAATTCAAACGGATGTATCTTCGTCAATAATTGTCAGAAGTTAGAATTTCTTTCAACATTATGAAGCCCTTTTTATATATTTTGACTCTGCATCAAAAGCTGAAAATATGTAGTCGCGAAGTCATTTCGCGAAATTGACGTTTTAAGTTTCTGTTTCCAAATTCAAACGGATGTATCTTCGCCAATAATTGTCAGAAGTCAGAATTTCTTTCAACATTATGAAGCCCTTTTATATATTTTGACTCTGCTTCAAAAGCTGAAAATATGTAGTCTCGAAGTCATTTCGAGAATTTGACGTTTTAAGTTTCTGTTTCCAAATTCAAACGGATGTATCTTCGCCAATAATTGTCAGAAGTTAGAATTTCTTTCAACATTATGAACCCCTTTTTATATATTTTGATTCTGGATCAAAAGCTGAAAATATGTAGTCTCGAAGTCATTTCGAGATATTGGCGTTTTAAGTTTATTTTCCCAAATTCAAACGGATGTATCTTCGCCAATAATTGTCAGAAGTCAGAATTTCTTTCAACATTATGAAGCCCTTTTTATATATTTTGACTCTGCATCAAAAGCTGAAAATATGTAGTCTCGAAGTCATTTCGAGAAATTGACGTTTTAAGTTTCTGTTTCCAAATTCAAACGGATGTATCTTCGTCAATAATTGTCAGAAGTTAGAATTTCTTTCAACATTATGAAGCCCTTTTTATATATTTTGACTCTGCATCAAAAGCTGCAAATATGTAGTTGCGAAGTCATTTCGAGAAATAGACGTTTTAAGTTTCTGTTTCCAAATTCAAACGGATGTATCTTCGCCAATAATTGTCAGAAGTTAGAATTTCTTTCAACATAATGAAGCCCTTTTTATATATTTTGATTCTGCATCAAAAGCTGAAAATATGTAGTCTCGAAGTCATTTCGAGAAATCGACGTTTTAAGTTTCTTTTTCCAAATTCAAACGGATGTATCTTCGTCAATAATTGTCAGAAGTTAGAATTTCTTTCAACATTATGAAGCCCTTTTTATATATTTTGATTCTGCATCAAAAGCTGAAAATATGTAGTCTCGAAGTCATTTCGAGAAATTGACGTTTTAAGTTTCTGTTTCCAAATTCAAACGGATGTATCTTCGCCAATAATTGTCAGAAGCTAGAATTTCTTTCAACATCATGAAGCCCTTTTTATATATTTTGACTCTGCATCAAAAGCTGAAAATATGTAGTCGCGAAGTCATTTCGAGAAATTGACGTTTTAAGTTTCGGTTTCCAAATTCAAACGGATGTATCTTCGCCAATAATTGGCAGAAGTCAGAATTTCTTTCAACATTATGAAGCCCTTTTTATATATTTTGATTCTGGATCAAAAGCTGAAAATATGTAGTCTCGAAGTCATTTCGAGATATTGGCGTTTTAAGTTTATTTTCCCAAATTCAAACGGATGTATCTTCGCCAATAATTGTCAGAAGTCAGAATTTCTTTCAACATTATGAAGCCCTTTTTATATATTTTGACTATGCATCAAAAGCTGAAAATATGTAGTCTCGAAGTCATTTCGAGAAATTGACGTTTTAAGTTTCTGTTTCCAAATTCAAACGGATGTATCTTCGTCAATAATTGTCAGAAGTTAGAATTTCTTTCAACATTATGAAGCCCTTTTTATATATTTTGACTCTGCATCAAAAGCTGAAAATATATAGTCGCGAAGTCATTTCGAGAAATAGACGTTTTAAGTTTCTGTTTCCAAATTCAAACGGATGTATCTTCGCCAATAATTGTCAGAAGTTAGAATTTCTTTCAACATAATGAAGCCCTTTTTATATATTTTGACTCTGCATCAAAAGCTGAAAGTATGTAGTCGCGAAGTCATTTCGAGAAATTAACGTTTTAAGTTTCGGTTTCCAAATTCAAACGGATGTATCTTCGCCAATAATTGTCAGCAGTTAGAATTTCTTTCAACATTATGAAGCCCTTTTTATATATTTTGACTCTGCATCAAAAGCTGAAAATATGTAGTCGCGAAGTCACTTCGAGAAATTGACGTTTTAAGTTTCGGTTTCCAAATTCAAACGGATGTATCTTCGCCAATAATTGGCAGAAGTCAGAATTTCTTTCAACATTATGAAGCCCTTTTTATATATTTTGACTCTGCATCAAAAGCTGAAAATATGTAGTCGCGAAGTCATTTCGCGAAATTGACGTTTTAAGTTTCTGTTTCCAAATTCAAACGGATGTATCTTCGCCAATAATTGTCAGAACTTAGAATTTCTTTCAACATTATGAAGCCCTTTTATATATTTTGACTCTGCTTCAAAAGCTGAAAATATGTAGTCTCGAAGTCATTTCGAGAAATTGACGTTTTAAGTTTCTGTTTCCAAATTCAAACGGATGTATCTTCGCCAATAATTGTCAGAAGTCAGAATTTCTTTCAACATTATGAAGCCCTTTTTATATATTTTGACTCTGCATCAAAAGCTGAAAATATGTAGTCGCGAAGTCATTTCGAGAAATAGACGTTTTAAGTTTCTGTTTCCAAATTCAAACGGATGTATCTTCGCCAATAATTGTCAGAAGTTAGAATTTCTTTCAACATAATGAAGCCCTTTTTATATATTTTGATTCTGCATCAAAAGCTGAAAATATGTAGTCTCGAAGTCATTTCGAGAAATCGACGTTTTAAGTTTCTTTTTCCAAATTCAAACGGATGTATCTTCGTCAATAATTGTCAGAAGTTAGAATTTTTTCGACATCATGAAGCCCTTTTTATATATTTTGACTCTGCATCAAAAGCTGAAAATATGTAGTCGCGAAGTCATTTCGAGAAATTGACGTTTTAAGTTTCGGTTTCCAAATTCAAACGGATGTATCTTCGCCAATAATTGGCAGAAGTCAGAATTTCTTTCAACATTATGAAGCCCTTTTTATATATTTTGACTCTGCATCAAAAGCTGAAAATATGTAGTCGCGAAGTCATTTCGCGAAATTGACGTTTTAAGTTTCGGTTTCCAAATTCAAACGGATGTATCTTCGCCAATAATTGTCAGAAGTTAGAATTTCTTTCAACATTATGAAGCCCTTTTATATATTTTGACTCTGCTTCAAAAGCTGAAAATATGTAGTCTCGAAGTCATTTCGAGAAATTGACGTTTTAAGTTTCTGTTTCCAAATTCAAACGGATGTATCTTCGCCAATAATTGTCAGAAGTTAGAATTTCTTTCAACATTATGAAGCCCTTTTTATATATTTTGACTCTGCATCAAAAGCTGAAAATATGTAGTCTCGAAGTCATTTCGAGATATTGGCGTTTTAAGTTTATTTTCCCAAATTCAAACGGATGTATCTTCGCCAATAATTGTCAGAAGTCAGAATTTCTTTCAACATTATGAAGCCCTTTTTATATATTTTGACTCTGCATCAAAAGCTGAAAATATGTAGTCGCGAAGTCATTTCGAGAAATTGACGTTTTAAGTTTCTGTTTCCAAACTCAAACGGATGTATCTTCGCCAATAATTGTCAGAAGTTAGAATTTCTTTCAACATTATGAAGCCCTTTTTATATATTTTGACTCTGCATCAAAAGCTGAAAATATGTAGTTGCGAAGTCATTTCGAGAAATAGACGTTTTAAGTTTCGGTTTCCAAATTCAAACGGATGTATCTTCGCCAATAATTGTCAGAAGTTAGAATTTCTTTCAACATTATGAAGCCCTTTTTATATATTTTGACTCTGCATCAAAAGCTGAAAATATGTAGTCGCGAAGTCATTTCGAGAAATTAACGTTTTAAGTTTCGGTTTCCAAATTCAAACGGATGTATCTTCGCCAATAATTGTCAGCAGTTAGAATTTCTTTCAACATTATGTAGCCCTTTTTATATATTTTGATTCTGCATCATAAGCTTAAAGTATGTAGTCTTGAAGTCATTTCGAGAAATCGACGTTTTAAGTTTCTGTTTCCAAATTCAAACGGATGTATCTTCGCCAATAATTGTCAGCAGTTAGAATTTCTTTTAACATTATGTAGCCCTTTTTATATATTTTGACTCTGCATCAAAAGCTGAAAATATGTAGTCTCAAAGTCATTTCGAGAAATTGACGTTTTAAGTTTCTGTTTCCAAATTCAAACGGATGTATCTTCGCCAATAATTGTCAGAAGTTAGAATTTCTTTCAACATTATGAAGCCTTTTTTTTTATATATTTTGACCCTGCATCAAAAACTGAAAATATGAAGTCGCGAAGTCATTTCGAGAAATTGACGTTTTAAGTTTCGGTTTCCAAATTCAAACGGATGTATCTTCGCCAATAATTGTCAGCAGTTAGAATTTCTTTCAACATTATGAAGCCCTTTTTATATATTTTGATTCTGCATCATAAGCTTAAAGTATGTAGTCTTGAAGTCATTTCGAGAAATCGACGTTTTAAGTTTCTGTTTCCAAATTCAAACGGATGTATCTTCGCCAATAATTGTCAGAAGTTAGAATTTCTTTCAACATTATGAAGCCCTTTTTATATATTTTGATTCTGCATCAAAAGCTGAAAATATGTAGTCTCGAAGTCATTTCGAGAAATCGACGTTTTAAGTTTCTGTTTCCAAATTCAAACGGATGTATCTTCGTCAATAATTGTCAGAAGTTAGAATTTCTTTCAACATTATGAAGCCCTTTTTATATATTTTGATTCTGCATCAAAAGCTGAAAATATGTAGTCGCGAAGTCATTTCGAGAAATTGACGTTTTAAGTTTCGGTTTCCAAATTCAAACGGATGTATCTTCGCCAATAATTGTCAGAAGTTAGAATTTCTTTCAACATTATGTAGCCCTTTTTATATGTTTTGATTCTGCATCATAAGCTTAAAGTATGTAGTCTTGAAGTCATTTCGAGAAATCGACGTTTTAAGTTTCTGTTTCCAAATTCAAATGGATGTATCTTCGCCAATAATTGTCAGAAGTTAGAATTTCTTTCAACATTATGAAGCCCTTTTTATATATTTTGATTCTGCATCAAAAGCTGAAAATATGTAGTCTCGAAGTCATTTCGAGAAATCGACGTTTTAAGTTTCTGTTTCCAAATTCAAACGGATGTATCTTCGCCAATAATTGTCAGAAGTTAGAATTTCTTTCAACATTATGAAGCCCTTTTTATATATTTTGATTCTGCATCAAAAGCTGAAAATATGTAGTCTCGAAGTCATTTCGAGAAATCGACGTTTTAAGTTTCTGTTTCCAAATTCAAACGGATGTATCTTCGTCAATAATTGTCAGAAGTTAGAATCTCTTTCAACATTATGAAGCCCTTTTTATATATTTTGATTCTGCATCAAAAGCTGAAAATATGTAGTCGCGAAGTCATTTCGAGAAATAGACGTTTTAAGTTTCTGTTTCCAAATTCAAACGGATGTATCTTCGCCAATAATTGTCAGAAGTTAGAATTTCTTTCAACATAATGAAGCCCTTTTTATATATTTTGACTCTGCATCAAAAGCTGAAAGTATGTAGTCGCGAAGTCATTTCGAGAAATTGACGTTTTAAGTTTCGGTTTCCAAATTGAAACGGATGTATCTTCGCCAATAATTGTCAGAAGTTAGAATTTCTTTCAACATTATGTAGCCCTTTTTATATGTTTTGATTCTGCATCATAAGCTTAAAGTATGTAGTCTTGAAGTCATTTCGAGAAATCGACGTTTTAAGTTTCTGTTTCCAAATTCAAATGGATGTATCTTCGCCAATAATTGTCAGAAGTTAGAATTTCTTTCAACATTATGAAGCCCTTTTTATATATTTTGATTCTGCATCAAAAGCTGAAAATATGTAATCTCTAAGTCATTTCGAGAAATCGATGTTTTAAGTTTCTGTTTCCAAATTCAAACGGATGTATCTTCGCCAATAATTGTCAGAAGTTAGAATTTCTTTCAACATTATGAAGCCCTTTTTATATATTTTGACCCTGCATCAAAAGCTGAAAATATGTAGTCTCGAAGTCATTTCGAGAAATTGACGTTCTAAGTTTCTGTTTCCAAATTCAAACGGATGTATCTTCGCCAATAATTGTCAGAAGTTAGAATTTCTTTCAACATTATGAAGCCCTTTTTATATATTTTGACTATGCATCAAAAGCTGAAAATATGTAGTCCCGAAGTCATTTCGAGAAATTGACGTTTTAAGTTTCTGTTTCCAAATTCAAACGGATGTATCTTCGCCAATAATTGTCAGAAGTTAGAATTTCTTTCAACATTATGAAGCCCTTTTTATATATTTTGATTCTGCATCAAAAGCTGAAAATATGTAGTCTCGAAGTCATTTCGCGAAATTGACGTTTTAAGTTTCTGTTTCCAAATTGAAACGGATGTATCTTCGCCAATAATTGACAGAAGTTAGAATTTCTTTCAACATTATGAAGCCCTTTTTATATATTTTGACTCTGCATCAAAACCTGAAAATATGTAGTCTCGAAGTCATTTCGAGAAATTGACGTTTTAAGTTTCTGTTTCCAAATTCAAACGGATGTATCTTCGCCAATAATTGTCAGAAGTTAGAATTTCTTTCAACATTATGAAGCCCTTTTTATATATTTTGACTGTGCATCAAAAGCTGAAAATATGTAGTCTCGAAGTCATTTCGAGAAATCGACGTTTTAAGTTTCTGTTTCCAAATTCAAACGGATGTATCTTCGCCAATAATTGTCAGAAGTTAGAATTTCTTTCAACATTATGAAGCCCTTTTTATATATTTTGATTCTGCATCAAAAGCTGAAAATATGTAGTCTCGAAGTCATTTCGAGAAATTGACGTTTTAAGTTTCTGTTTCCAAATTCAAACGGATGTATCTTCGCCAATAATTGTCAGAAGTCAGAATTTCTTTCAACATTATGAAGCCCTTTTTATATATTTTGACTCTGCATCAAAAGCTGAAAATATGTAGTCGCGAAGTCATTTCGAGAAATTGACGTTTTAAGTTTCGGTTTCCAAATTCAAACGGATGTATCTTCGCCAATAATTGGCAGAAGTCAGAATTTCTTTCAACATTATGAAGCCCTTTTTATATATTTTGACTCTGCATCAAAAGCTGAAAATATGTAGTCGCGAAGTCATTTCGCGAAATTGACGTTTTAAGTTTCTGTTTCCAAATTCAAACGGATGTATCTTCGCCAATAATTGTCAGAAGTTAGAATTTCTTTCAACATTATGAAGCCCTTTTATATATTTTGATTCTACATCAAAAGCTGAAAATATGTAGTCTCGAAATCATTTCGAGAAATTGACGTTTTAAGTTTCTGTTTCCAAATTCAAATGGATGTATCTTCGCCAATAATTGTCAGAAGTTAGAATTTCTTTCAACATTATGAAGCCCTTTTTATATATTTTGATTCTGCATCAAAAGCTGAAAATATGTAGTCTCGAAGTCATTTCGAGATATTGGCGTTTTAAGTTTATTTTCCCAAATTCAAACGGATGTATCTTCGCCAATAATTGTCAGAAGTCAGAATTTCTTTCAACATTATGAAGCCCTTTTTATATATTTTGACTCTGCTTCAAAAGCTGAAAATATGTAGTCGCGAAGTCATTTCGAGAAATTGACGTTTTAAGTTTCTGTTTCCAAATTCAAACGGATGTATCTTCGTCAATAATTGTCAGAAGTTAGAATTTCTTTCAACATTATGAAGCCCTTTTTATATATTTTGACTCTGCATCAAAAGCTGAAAATATGTAGTTGCGAAGTCATTTCGAGAAATAGACGTTTTAAGTTTCTGTTTCCAAATTCAAACGGATGTATCTTCGCCAATAATTGTCAGAAGTTAGAATTTCTTTCAACATAATGAAGCCCTTTTTATATATTTTGACTCTGCTTCAAAAGCTGAAAATATGTAGTCTCGAAGTCATTTCGAGAAATTGACGTTTTAAGTTTCTGTTTCCAAATTCAAACGGATGTATCTTCGTCAATAATTGTCAGAAGTTAGAATTTCTTTCAACATTATGAAGCCCTTTTTATATATTTTGACTCTGCATCAAAAGCTGAAAATATGTAGTCGCGAAGTCATTTCGCGAAATTGACGTTTTAAGTTTCTGTTTCCAAATTCAAACGGATGTATCTTCGCCAATAATTGTCAGAAGTTAGAATTTCTTTCAACATTATGAAGCCCTTTTTATATATTTTGATTCTGCTTCAAAAGCTGAAAATATGTAGTCTTGAAGTCATTTCGAGAATTTGACGTTTTAAGTTTCTGTTTCCAAATTCAAACGGATGTATCTTCGCCAATAATTGTCAGAAGTTAGAATTTCTTTCAACATTATGAAGCCCTTTTTATATATTTTGACTCTGCATCAAAAGCTGAAAATATGTAGTCTCGAAGTCATTTCGAGATATTGGCGTTTTAAGTTTATTTTCTCTAATTCAAACGGATGTATCTTCGCCAATAATGGGCAGAAGTCAGAATTTCTTTCAACATTATGAAGCCCTATTTATATATTTTGACTCTGCATCAAAAGCTGAAAATATGTAGTCGCTTAGTCATTTCGAGAAATTGACGTTTTAAGTTTCGGTTTCCAAATTCAAACGGATGTATCTTCGTCAATAATTGTCAGAAGTTAGAATTTCTTTCAACATTATGAAGCCCTTTTTATATATTTTGACTCTGCATCAAAAGCTGCAAATATGTAGTTGCGAAGTCATTTCGAGAAATAGACGTTTTAAGTTTCTGTTTCCAAATTCAAACGGATGTATCTTCGCCAATAATTGTCAGAAGTTAGAATTTCTTTCAACATAATGAAGCCCTTTTTATATATTTTGATTCTGCATCAAAAGCTGAAAATATGTAGTCTCGAAGTCATTTCGAGAAATCGACGTTTTAAGTTTCTTTTTCCAAATTCAAACGGATGTATCTTCGTCAATAATTGTCAGAAGTTAGAATTTCTTTCAACATTATGAAGCCCTTTTTATATATTTTGATTCTGCATCAAAAGCTGAAAATATGTAGTCTCGAAGTCATTTCGAGAAATTGACGTTTTAAGTTTCTGTTTCCAAATTCAAACGGATGTATCTTCGCCAATAATTGTCAGAAGCTAGAATTTCTTTCAACATCATGAAGCCCTTTTTATATATTTTGACTCTGCATCAAAAGCTGAAAATATGTAGTCGCGAAGTCATTTCGAGAAATTGACGTTTTAAGTTTCGGTTTCCAAATTCAAACGGATGTATCTTCGCCAATAATTGGCAGAAGTCAGAATTTCTTTCAACATTATGAAGCCCTTTTTATATATTTTGATTCTGGATCAAAAGCTGAAAATATGTAGTCTCGAAGTCATTTCGAGATATTGGCGTTTTAAGTTTATTTTCCCAAATTCAAACGGATGTATCTTCGCCAATAATTGTCAGAAGTCAGAATTTCTTTCAACATTATGAAGCCCTTTTTATATATTTTGACTCTGCATCAAAAGCTGAAAATATGTAGTCGCGAAGTCATTTCGAGAAATTGACGTTTTAAGTTTCTGTTTCCAAATTCAAACGGATGTATCTTCGTCAATAATTGTCAGAAGTTAGAATTTCTTTCAACATTATGAAGCCCTTTTTATATATTTTGACTATGCATCAAAAGCTGAAAATATGTAGTTGCGAAGTCATTTCGAGAAATAGACGTTTTAAGTTTCTGTTTCCAAATTCAAACGGATGTATCTTCGCCAATAATTGTCAGAAGTTAGAATTTCTTTCAACATTATGAAGCCCTTTTTATATATTTTGATTCTGCATCAAAAGCTGAAAATATGTAGTCTCGAAGTCATTTCGAGAAATCGACGTTTTAAGTTTCTTTTTCCAAATTCAAACGGATGTATCTTCGTCAATAATTGTCAGAAGTTAGAATTTCTTTCAACATTATGAAGCCCTTTTTATATATTTTGATTCTGCATCAAAAGCTGAAAATATGTAGTCTCGAAGTCATTTCGAGATATTGGCGCTTTAAGTTTATTTTCCCAAATTCAAACGGATGTATCTTCGCCAATAATTGTCAGAAGTCAGAATTTCTTTCAACATTATGAAGCCCTTTTTATATATTTTGACTCTGCATCAAAAGCTGAAAATATGTAGTCGCGAAGTCATTTCGAGAAATTGACGTTTTAAGTTTCTGTTTCCAAATTCAAACGGATGTATCTTCGTCAATAATTGTCAGAAGTTAGAATTTCTTTCAACATTATGAAGCCCTTTTTATATATTTTGACTCTGCATCAAAAGCTGAAAATATGTAGTTGCGAAGTCATTTCGAGAAATAGACGTTTTAAGTTTCTGTTTCCAAATTCAAACGGATGTATCTTCGCCAATAATTGTCAGAAGTTAGAATTTCTTTCAACATTATGAAGCCCTTTTTATATATTTTGACTCTGCATCAAAAGCTGAAAATATGTAGTCGCGAAGTCATTTCGAGAAATCGACGTTTTAAGTTTCTTTTTTCCAAATTCAAACGGATGTATCTTCGCCAATAATTGTCAGAAGTCAGAATTTCTTTCAACATTATGAAGCCCTTTTTATATATTTTGACTCTGCATCAAAAGCTGAAAGTATGTAGTCGCGAAGTCATTTCGAGAAATTGACGTTTTAAGTTTCTGTTTCCAAATTCAAATGGATGTATCTTCGCCAATAATTGTCAGAAGTCAGAATTTCTTTCAACATTATGAAGCCCTTTTTATATATTTTGATTCTGCATCATAAGCTTAAAGTATGTAGTCTCGAAGTCATTTCGAGAAATTGACGTTTTAAGTTTCTGTTTCCAAATTCAAACGGATGTATCTTCGCCAATAATTGTCAGAAGTTAGAATTTCTTTCAACATTATGAAGCCCTTTTTATATATTTTGATTCTGCATCAAAAGCTGAAAATATGTAGTCGCGAAGTCATTTCGAGAAATCGACGTTTTAAGTTTCTTTTTCCAAATTCAAACGGATGTATCTTCGCCAATAATTGTCAGAAGTTAGAATTTCTTTCAACATTATGAAGCCCTTTTTATATATTTTGATTCTGCATCAAAAGCTGAAATATGTAGTCTCGAAGTCATTTCGAGAAATTGACGTTTTAAGTTTCTGTTTCCAAATTCAAACGGATGTATCTTCGCCAATAATTGTCAGAAGCTAGAATTTCTTTCAACATTATGAAGCCCTTTTTATATATTTTGACTCTGCATCAAAAGCTGAAAATATGTAGTCGCGAAGTCATTTCGAGAAATTGACGTTTTAAGTTTCGGTTTCCAAATTCAAACGGATGTATCTTCGCCAATAATTGGCAGAAGTCAGAATTTCTTTCAACATTATGAAGCCCTTTTTATATATTTTGACTCTGCATCAAAAGCTGAAAATATGTAGTCGCGAAGTCATTTCGCGAAATTGACGTTTTAAGTTTCTGTTTCCAAATTCAAACGGATGTATCTTCGCCAATAATTGTCAGAAGTTAGAATTTCTTTCAACATTATGAAGCCCTTTTATATATTTTGACTCTGCTTCAAAAGCTGAAAATATGTAGTCTCGAAGTCATTTCGAGATATTGGCGCTTTAAGTTTATTTTCCCAAATTCAAACGGATGTATCTTCGCCAATAATTGTCAGAAGTCAGAATTTCTTTCAACATTATGAAGCCCTTTTTATATATTTTGACTCTGCATCAAAAGCTGAAAATATGTAGTCGCGAAGTCATTTCGAGAAATTGACGTTTTAAGTTTCGGTTTCCAAATTCAAACGGATGTATCTTCGTCAATAATTGTCAGAAGTTAGAATTTCTTTCAACATTATGAAGCCCTTTTTATATATTTTGACTCTGCATCAAAAGCTGAAAATATGTAGTCGCGAAGTCATTTCGAGAAATAGACGTTTTAAGTTTCTGTTTCCAAATTCAAACGGATGTATCTTCGCCAATAATTGTCAGAAGTTAGAATTTCTTTCAACATAATGAAGCCCTTTTTATATATTTTGATTCTGCATCAAAAGCTGAAAATATGTAGTCTCGAAGTCATTTCGAGAAATCGACGTTTTAAGTTTCTTTTTCCAAATTCAAACGGATGTATCTTCGCCAATAATTGTCAGAAGTTAGAATTTCTTTCAACATTATGAAGCCCTTTTTATATATTTTGACTCTGCATCAAAAGCTGAAAGTATGTAGTCGCGAAGTCATTTCGAGAAATTGACGTTTTAAGTTTCGGTTTCCAAATTCAAACGGATGTATCTTCGCCAATAATTGTCAGAAGTTAGAATTTCTTTCAACATTATGTAGCCCTTTTTATATATTTTGATTCTGCATCATAAGCTTAAAGTATGTAGTCTTGAAGTCATTTCGAGAAATTGACGTTTTAAGTTTCTGTTTCCAAATTCAAACGGATGTATCTTCGCCAATAATTGTCAGAAGTTAGAATTTCTTTCAACATTATGAAGCCCTTTTTATATATTTTGATTCTGCATCAAAAGCTGAAAATATGTAGTCTCTAAGTCATTTCGAGAAATCGACGTTTTAAGTTTCTGTTTCCAAATTCAAACGGATGTATCTTCGCCAATAATTGTCAGAAGTTAGAATTTCTTTCAACATTATGAAGCCCTTTTTATATATTTTGACCCTGCATCAAAAGCTGAAAATATGTAGTCTCGAAGTCATTTCGAGAAATTGACGCTCTAAGTTTCTGTTTCCAAATTCAAACGGATGTATCTTCGCCAATAATTGTCAGAAGTTAGAATTTCTTTCAACATTATGAAGCCCTTTTTATATATTTTGACTCTGCATCAAAAGCTGAAAATATGTAGTCGCGAAGTCATTTCGAGAAATTGACGTTTTACGTTTCGGTTTCCAAATTCAAACGGATGTATCTTCGCCAATAATTGGCAGAAGTCAGAATTTCTTTCAACATTATGAAGCCCTTTTTATATATTTTGACTCTGCATCAAAAGCTGAAAATATGTAGTCTCGAAGTCATTTCGAGAAATTGACGTTTTAAGTTTCTGTTTCCAAATTGAAACGGATGTATCTTCGCCAATAATTGTCAGAAGTTAGAATTTCTTTCAACATTATGAAGCCCTTTTTATATATTTTGACTCTGCATCAAAAGCTGAAAATATGTATTCTCGAAGTCATTTCGAGAAATTGACGTTTTAAGTTTCTGTTTCCAAATTCAAACGGATGTATCTTCGCCAATAATTGTCAGAAGTTAGAATTTCTTTCAACATTATGAAGCCCTTTTTATATATTTTGATTCTGCATCAAAAGCTGAAAATATGTAGTCTCGAAGTCATTTCGCGAAATTGACGTTTTAAGTTTCTGTTTCCAAATTCAAACGGATGTATCTTCGCCAATAATTGTCAGAAGTTAGAATTTCTTTCAACATTATGAAGACCTCTTTTTTATATAGTTTGACTGTGCATCAAAAGCTGAAAATATGTAGTCTCGAAGTCATTTCGAGAAATCGACGTTTTAAGTTTCTGTTTCCAAATTCAAACGGATGTATCTTCGCCAATAATTGTCAGAAGTTAGAATTTCTTTCAACATTATGAAGCCCTTTTTATATATTTTGACTCTGCATCAAAAGCTGAAAATATGTAGTCTCAAAGTCATTTCGAGAAATTGACGTTTTAAGTTTCTGTTTCCAAATTCAAACGGATGTATCTTCGCCAATAATTGTCAGAAGTTAGAATTTCTTTCAACATTATGAAGCCCTTTTTATATATTTTGATTCTGCTTCAAAAGCTGAAAATATGTAGTCTCGAAGTCATTTCGAGAAATTGACGTTTTAAGTTTCTGTTTCCAAATTCAAACGGATGTATCTTCGCCAATAATTGTCAGAAGTTAGAATTTCTTGCAACATTATGAACCCCTTTTTATATATTTTGATTCTGCATAAAAAGCTGAAAATATGTAGTCTCGAAGTCATTTCGAGAAATTGACGTTTCAAGTTTATTTTCCCAAATTCAAACGGATGTATCTTCGCCAATAATTGTCAGAAGTTAGAATTTCTTGCAACATTATGAACCCCTTGTTATATATTTTGATTCTGCATCAAAAGCTGAAAATATGTAGTCTCTAAGTCATTTCGAGATATTGGCGTTTTAAGTTTATTTTCCCAAATTCAAACGGATGTATCTTCGCCAATAATTGTCAGAAGTCAGAATTTCTTTCAACATTATGAAGCCCTTTTCATATATTTTGACTCTGCATCAAAAGCTGAAAATATGTAGTCGCGAAGTCATTTCGAGAAATTGACGTTTTAAGTTTCTGTTTCCAAATTCAAACGGATGTATCTTCGCCAATAATTGCCAGAAGTTAGAATTTCTTTCAACATTATGAAGCGCTTTTTATATATTTTGACTCTGCATCAAAAGCTGAAAATATGTAGTCGCGAAGTCATTTCGAGAAATTGACGTTTTAAGTTTCGGTTTCCAAATTCAAACGGATGTATCTTCGCCAATAATTGTCAGAAGTTAGAATTTCTTTCAACATTATGAAGCCCTTTTTATATATTTTGATTCTGCATCAAAAGCTGAAAATATGTAGTCTCGAAGTCATTTCGAGAAATCGACGTTTTAAGTTTCTTTTTCCAAATTCAAACGGATGTATCTTCGCCAATAATTGTCAGAAGTTAGAATTTCTTTTAACATTATGAAGCCCTTTTTATATATTTTGACTCTGCATCAAAAGCTGAAAGTATGTAGTCGCGAAGTCATTTCGAGAAATTGACGTTTTAAGTTTCGGTTTCCAAATTCAAACGGATGTATCTTCGCCAATAATTGTCAGCAGTTAGAATTTCTTTCAACATTATGTAGCCCTTTTTATATATTTTGATTCTGCATCATAAGCTTAAAGTATGTAGTCTTGAAGTCATTTCGAGAAATCGACGTTTTAAGTTTCTGTTTCCAAATTCAAATGGATGTATCTTCGCCAATAATTGTCAGAAGTTAGAATTTCTTTCAACATTATGAAGCCCTTTTTATATATTTTGATTCTGCATCAAAAGCTGAAAATATGTAATCTCTAAGTCATTTCGAGAAATCGATGTTTTAAGTTTCTGTTTCCAAATTCAAACGGATGTATCTTCGCCAATAATTGTCAGAAGTTAGAATTTCTTTCAACATTATGAAGCCCTTTTTATATATTTTGACCCTGCATCAAAAGCTGAAAATATGTAGTCTCGAAGTCATTTCGAGAAATTGACGTTCTAAGTTTCTGTTTCCAAATTCAAACGGATGTATCTTCGCCAATAATTGTCAGAAGTTAGAATTTCTTTCAACATTATGAAGCCCTTTTTATATATTTTGACTATGCATCAAAAGCTGAAAATATGTAGTCCCGAAGTCATTTCGAGAAATTGACGTTTTAAGTTTCTGTTTCCAAATTCAAACGGATGTATCTTCGCCAATAATTGTCAGAAGTTAGAATTTCTTTCAACATTATGAAGCCCTTTTTATATATTTTGATTCTGTATCAAAAGCTGAAAATATGTAGTCTCGAAGTCATTTCGCGAAATTGACGTTTTAAGTTTCTGTTTCCAAATTGAAACGGATGTATCTTCGCCAATAATTGACAGAAGTTAGAATTTCTTTCAACATTATGAAGCCCTTTTTATATATTTTGACTCTGCATCAAAAGCTGAAAATATGTAGTTGCGAAGTCATTTCGAGAAATCGACGTTTTAAGTTTCTGTTTCCAAATTCAAACGGATGTATCTTCGCCAATAATTGTCAGAAGTTAGAATTTCTTTCAACATTATGAAGCCCTTTTTATATATTTTGATTCTGCATCAAAAGCTGAAAATATGTAGTCTCGAAGTCATTTCGCGAAATTGACGTTTTAAGTTTCTGTTTCCAAATTCAAACGGATGTATCTTCGCCAATAATTGTCAGAAGTTAGAATTTCTTTCAACATTATGAAGACCTCTTTTTTATATAGTTTGACTGTGCATCAAAAGCTGAAAATATGTAGTCTCGAAGTCATTTCGAGAAATCGACGTTTTAAGTTTCTGTTTCCAAATTCAAACGGATGTATCTTCGCCAATAATTGTCAGAAGTTAGAATTTCTTTCAACATTATGAAGCCCTTTTTATATATTTTGATTCTGCATCAAAAGCTGAAAATATGTAGTCTCGAAGTCATTTCGAGAAATTGACGTTTTAAGTTTCTGTTTCCAAATTCAAACGGATGTATCTTCGCCAATAATTGTCAGAAGTTAGAATTTCTTTCAACATTATGAAGCCCTTTTTATATATTTTGATTCTGCTTCAAAAGCTGAAAATATGTAGTCTCGAAGTCATTTCGAGAAATTGACGTTTTAAGTTTCTGTTTCCAAATTCAAACGGATGTATCTTCGCCAATAATTGTCAGAAGTTAGAATTTCTTGCAACATTATGAACCCCTTTTTATATATTTTGATTCTGCATAAAAAGCTGAAAATATGTAGTCTCGAAGTCATTTCGAGAAATTGACGTTTTAAGTTTATTTTCCCAAATTCAAACGGATGTATCTTCGCCAATAATTGTCAGAAGTTAGAATTTCTTGCAACATTATGAACCCCTTGTTATATATTTTGATTCTGCATCAAAAGCTGAAAATATGTAGTCTCTAAGTCATTTCGAGATATTGGCGTTTTAAGTTTATTTTCCCAAATTCAAACGGATGTATCTTCGCCAATAATTGTCAGAAGTCAGAATTTCTTTCAACATTATGAAGCCCTTTTCATATATTTTGACTCTGCATCAAAAGCTGAAAATATGTAGTCGCGAAGTCATTTCGAGAAATTGACGTTTTAAGTTTCTGTTTCCAAATTCAAACGGATGTATCTTCGCCAATAATTGCCAGAAGTTAGAATTTCTTTCAACATTATGAAGCGCTTTTTATATATTTTGATTCTGCATCAAAAGCTGAAAATATGTAGTCGCGAAGTCATTTCGAGAAATTGACGTTTTAAGTGTCTGTTTCCATATTCAAACTGATGTATCTTCGCCAATAATTGTCAGAAGTTAGAATTTCTTTCAACATTATGAAGCGCTTTTTATATATTTTGATTCTGCATCAAAAGCTGAAACATATGTAGTCTCGAAGTCATTTCGAGAAATTGACGTTTTAAGTCTCTGTTTCCAAATTCAAACGGATGTATCTTCGCCAATAATTGCCAGAAGTTAGAATTTCTTTCAACATTATGAAGCCCTTTTTATATATTTTGACTCTGCATCAAAAGCTGAAAATATGTAGTCGCGAAGTCATTTCGAGAAATTGACGCTTTAAGTTTCTGTTTCCAAATTCAAACGGATGTATCTTCGTCAATAATTGTCAGAAGTTAGAATTTCTTTCAACATTATGAAGCCCTTTTTATATATTTTGATTCTGCATCAAACGCTGAAAATATGTAGTCTCGAAGTCATTTCGAGAAATTGACGTTTTAAGTTTCTGTTTCCTAATTCAAACGGATGTATCTTCGCCAATAATTGTCAGAAGTTAGAATTTCTTTCAACATTATGAAGCCCTTTTTATATATTTTGATTCTGCATCAAAAGCTGAAAATATGTAGTCTCGAAGTCATTTCGAGAAATTGACGTTTTAAGTTTCTGTTTCCAAATTCAAACGGATGTATCTTCGTCAATAATTGTCAGAAGTTAGAATTTCTTTCAACATTATGAAGCCCTTTTTATATATTTTGATTCTGCATCAAAAGCTGAAAATATGTAGTCTCGAAGTCATTTCGAGAAATTGACGTTTTAAGTTTCTGTTTCCTAATTCAAACGGATGTATCTTCGCCAATAATTGTCAGAAGTTAGAATTTCTTTCGACATCATGAAGCCCTTTTTATATATTTTGACTCTGCATCAAAAGCTGAAAATATGTAGTCGCGAAGTCATTTCGAGAAATTGACGTTTTAAGTTTCGGTTTCCAAATTCAAACGGATGTATCTTCGCCAATAATTGGCAGAAGTCAGAATTTCTTTCAACATTATGAAGCCCTTTTTATATATTTTGACTCTGCATCAAAAGCTGAAAATATGTAGTCTCGAAGTCATTTCGAGAAATTGACGTTTTAAGTTTCGGTTTCCAAATTCAAACGGATGTATCTTCGCCAATAATTGACAGCAGTTAGAATTTCTTTCAACTTTGTGAAGCCCTTTTTATATATTTTGACTATGCATCAAAAGCTGAAAATATGTAGTCTTGAAGTCATTCAGAGAAATGGACGTTTACAGTTTCTGTTTCCAAATTCCAACGGATGTATCTTCGCCAATAATTGTCAGAAGTTGGAATTTCTTTCAACATTATGAAGCCCTTTTTACATATTTTGACTATGCATCAAAAGCTGAAAATATGTAGTCTCGAAGTCATTTCGAGATATGGGCGTTTTAAGTTTATTTTCCCAAATTCAAACGGATGTATCTTCGCCAATAATTGTCAGAAGTCAGAATTTCTTTCAACATTATGAACCCCTTTTTATATATTTTGATTCTGCATCAAAAGCTGAAAATATGTAGTCGCGAAGTCATTTCGAGAAATTGACGTTTTAAGTTTCTGTTTCCAAATTCAAACGGATGTATCTTCGTCAATAATTGTCAGAAGTTAGAATTTCTTTCAACATTATGAAGCCCTTTTTATATAGTTTGACTCTGCATCAAAAGCTGAAAATATGTAGTTGCGAAGTCATTTCGAGAAATAGACGTTTTAAGTTTCTGTTTCCAAATTCAAACGGATGTATCTTCGTCAATAATTGTCAGAAGTTAGAATTTCTTTCAACATTATGAAGCCCTTTTTATATATTTTGACTCTGCTTCAAAAGCTGAAAATATGTAGTCTCGAAGTCATTTCAAGAAATTGACGTTTTAAGTTTCTGTTTCCAAATTCAAACGGATGTATCTTCGCCAATAATTGTCAGAAGTTAGGAATTTCTTTCAACATTATGAACCCGTTTTTATATATTTGTGATTCTGCATCAAGAGCTGAAAATATGTAGTCTCGAAGTCATTTCGAGATATTGGCGGTTTAAGTTTCTGTTTCCAATTTCAAACGGATGTATCTTCGCCAATAATTGTCAGAAGTTAGAATTTCTTTCAACATCATGAAGCCCTTTTTATATATTTTGACTCTGCATCAAAAGCTGAAAATATGTAGTCTCGAAGTCATTTCGAGAAATTGACGTTTTAAGTTTCTGTTTCCAAATTCAAACGGATGTATCTTCGCCAATAATTGTCAGAAGTTAGAATTTCTTTCAACATTATGAAGCCCTTTTTATATATTTTGATTCTGCATCAAAAGCTGAAAATATGTAGTCTCGAAGTCATTTCGAGAAATTGACGTTTTAAGTTTATTTTCCCAAATTCAAACGGATGTATCTTCGCCAATAATTGTCAGAAGTTAGAATTTCTTTCAACATTATGAAGCCCTTTTTATATATTTTGACTCTGCTTCAAAAGCTGAAAATATGTAGTCTCGAAGTCATTTCGAGAAATTGACGTTTTAAGTTTCTGTTTCCAAATTCAAACGGATGTATCTTCGCCAATAATTGTCAGAAGTCAGAATTTCTTTCAACATTATGAAGCCCTTTTTATATATTTTGACTCTGCATCAAAAGTTGAAGATATGTAGTCTCGAAGTCATTTCAAGAAATTGGCGTTTTAAGTTTTTGTTTCCAAATTCAAACGGATGTATCTTCGCCAATAATTGTCAGAAGTCAGAATTTCTTTCAACATTATGAAGCCCTTTTTATATATTTTGACTCTGCATCAAAAGCTGAAAATATGTAGTCGCGAAGTCATTTCGAGAAATTGACGTTTTAAGTTTCGGTTTCCAAATTCAAACGGATGTTTCTGCGTCAATAATTGTCAGAAGTTAGAATTTCTTTCAACATTATGAAGCCCTTTTTATATATTTTGACTCTGCATCAAAAGCTGAAAATATGTAGTTGCGAAGTCATTTCGAGAAATAGACGTTTTAAGTTTCTGTTTCCAAATTCAAACGGATGTATCTTCGCCAATAATTGTCAGAAGTTAGAATTTCTTTCAACATAATGAAGCCCTTTTTATATATTTTGATTCTGCATCAAAAGCTGAAAATATGTAGTCTCGAAGTCATTTCGAGAAATTGACGTTTTAAGTTTCTGTTTCCAAATTCAAACGGATGTATCTTCGCCAATAATTGTCAGAAGTTAGAATTTCTTTCAACATCATGAAGCCCTTTTTATATATTTTGACTCTGCATCAAAAGCTGAAAATATGTAGTCTCGAAGTCATTTCGAGAAATTGACGTTTTAAGTTTCTGTTTCCAAATTCAAACGGATGTATCTTCGCCAATAATTGTCAGAAGTTAGAATTTTTTCGACATTATGAAGCCCTTTTTATATATTTTGACTCTGCATCAAAAGCTGAAAATATGTGGTCTCGAAGTCATTTCGAGAAATTGACGTTTTAAGTTTCGGTTTCCAAATTCAAACGGATGTATCTTCGCCAATAATAGTCAGAAGTTAGAATTTCTTTCAACATTATGAAGCCCTTTTTATATATTTTGATTCTGCATCAAAAGCTGAAAATATGTAGTCTTGAAGTCATTTCGCGAAATTGACGTTTTAAGTTTCTGTTTCCAAATTCAAACGGATGTATCTTCGCCAATAATTGTCAGAAGTTAGAATTTCTTTCAACATTATGAAGCCCTTTTTATATATTTTGATTCTGCATCAAAAGCTGAAAATATGTAGTCTCGAAGTCATTTCGCGAAATTGACGTTTTAAGTTTCTGTTTCCAAATTCAAACGGATGTATCTTCGCCAATAATTGTCAGAAGTTAGAATTTCTTTCAACATTATGAAGCCCTTTTATATATTTTGACTCTGCATCAAAAGCTGCAAATATGTAGTCTCGAAGTCATTTCGAGAAATTGACGTTTTAAGTTTCTGTTTCCAAATTCAAACGGATGTATCTTCGTCAATAATTGTCAGAAGTTAGAATTTCTTTCAACATTATGAAGCCCTTTTTATATATTTTGACTCTGCATCAAAAGCTGAAAATATGTAGTCTCGAAGTCATTTCGAGATATTGGCGTTTTAAGTTTATTTTCCCAAAATCAAACGGATGTATCTTCGCCATTAATTGTCAGAAGTTAGAATTTCTTTCAACATTATGAAGCCCTTTTTATCTATTTTGACTCTGCATCAAAAGCTGCAAATATGTAGTCCCGAAGTCATTTCGAGAAATTGACGTTTTAAGTTTCTGTTTCCAAATTCAAACGGATGTATCTTCGTCAATAATTGTCAGAAGTTAGAATTTCTTTCAACATTATGAAGCCCTTTTTATATATTTTGACTCTGCATCAAAAGCTGAAAATATGTAGTTGCGAAGTCATTTCGAGAAATAGACGTTTTAAGTTTCTGTTTCCAAATTCAAACGGATGTATCTTCGCCAATAATTGTCAGAAGTTAGAATTTCTTGCAACATTATGAAGCCCTTTTTATATATTTTGATTCTGCATCAAAAGCTGAAAATATGTAGTCTCGAAGTCATTTCGAGATATTGGCGTTTTAAGTTTATTTTCCCAAATTCAAACGGATGTATCTTCGTCAATAATTGTCAGAAGTTAGAATTTCTTTCAACATTATGAAGCCCTTTTTATATATTTTGACTCTGCATCAAAAGCTGAAAATATGTAGTCGCGAAGTCATTTCGAGAAATTGACGTTTTAAGTTTCTGTTTCCAAATTCAAACGGATGTATCTTCGTCAATAATTGTCAGAAGTTAGAATTTCTTTCAACATTATGAAGCCCTTTTTATATATTTTGACTCTGCATCAAAAGCTGAAAATATCTAGTTGCGAAGTCATTTCGAGAAATAGGCGTTTTAAGTTTCTGTTTCCAAATTCAAACGGATGTATCTTCGTCAATAATTGTCAGAAGTTAGAATTTCTTTCAACATATTGAAGCCCTTTTTATATATTTTGACTCTGCATCAAAAGCTGAAAATATGTAGTCTCGAAGTCATTTCGAGAAATTGACGTTTTAAGTTTCGGTTTCCAAATTCAAACGGATGTTTCTTCGTCAATAATTGTCAGAAGTTAGAATTTCTTTCAACATTATGAAGCCCTTTTTATATATTTTGACTCTGCATCAAAAGCTGAAAATATGTAGTTGCGAAGTCATTTCGAGAAATAGACGTTTTAAGTTTCTGTTTCCAAATTCAAACGGATGTATCTTCGCCAATAATTGTCAGAAGTTAGAATTTCTTTCAACATAATGAAGCCCTTTTTATATATTTTGATTCTGCATCAAAAGCTGAAAATATGTAGTCTCGAAGTCATTTCGAGAAATTGACGTTTTAAGTTTCTGTTTCCTAATTCAAACGGATGTATCTTCGCCAATAATTGTCAGAAGTTAGAATTTCTTTCAACATCATGAAGCCCTTTTTATATATTTTGACTCTGCATCAAAAGCTGAAAATATGTAGTCGCGAAGTCATTTCGAGAAATTGACGTTTTAAGTTTCTGTTTCCAAATTCAAACGGATGTATCTTCGCCAATAATTGTCAGAAGTTAGAATTTTTTCGACATTATGAAGCCCTTTTTATATATTTTGACTCTGCATCAAAAGCTGAAAATATGTGGTCTCGAAGTCATTTCGAGAAATTGACGTTTTAAGTTTCGGTTTCCAAATTCAAACGGATGTATCTTCGCCAATAATAGTCAGAAGTTAGAATTTCTTTCAACATTATGAAGCCCTTTTTATATATTTTGATTCTGCATCAAAAGCTGAAAATGTGTAGTCTTGAAGTCATTTCGAGAAATTGACGTTTTAAGTTTCTGTTTCCAAATTCAAACGGATGTATCTTCGCCAATAATTGTCAGAAGTTAGAATTTCTTTCAACATTATGAAGCCCTTTTTATATATTTTGATTCTGCATCAAAAGCTGAAAATATGTAGTCTCGAAGTCATTTCGCGAAATTGACGTTTTAAGTTTCTGTTTCCAAATTCAAACGGATGTATCTTCGCCAATAATTGTCAGAAGTTAGAATTTCTTTCAACATTATGAAGCCCTTTTATATATTTTGACTCTGCTTCAAAAGCAGAAAATATGTAGTCTCGAAGTCATTTCGAGAAATTTACGTTTTAAGTTTCTGTTTCCAAATTCAAACGGATGTATCTTCGCCAATAATTGTCAGAAGTTAGAATTTCTTTCAACATTATGAAGCCCTTTTTATATATTTTGACTCTGCATCAAAAGCTGAAAATATGTAGTTGCGAAGTCATTTCGAGAAATAGACGTTTTAAGTTTATTTTCCCAAAATCAAACGGATGTATCTTCGCCAATAATTGTAAGAAGTCAGAATTTCTTTCAACATTATGAAGCCCTTTTTATCTATTTTGACTCTGCATCAAAAGCTGCAAATATGTAGTCCCGAAGTCATTTCGAGAAATTGACGTTTTAAGTTTCTGTTTCCAAATTCAAACGGATGTATCTTCGTCAATAATTGTCAGAAGTTAGAATTTCTTTCAACATTATGAAGCCCTTTTTATATATTTTGACTCTGCATCAAAAGCTGAAAATATGTAGTTGCGAAGTCATTTCGAGAAATAGACGTTTTAAGTTTCTGTTTCCAAATTCAAACGGATGTATCTTCGCCATTAATTGTCAGAAGTTAGAATTTCTTTCAACATTATGAAGCCCTTTTTATATATTTTGACTCTGCATCAAAAGCTGAAAATATGTAGTCTCGAAGTCATTTCGAGATATTGGCGGTTTAAGTTTCTGTTTCCAAATTCAAACGGATGTATCTTCGTCAATAATTGTCAGAAGTTAGAATTTCTTTCAACATTATGAAGCCCTTTTTATATATTTTGACTCTGCATCAAAAGCTGAAAATATGTAGTCTCGAAGTCATTTCGAGAAATTGACGTTTTAAGTTTCTGTTTCCAAATTCAAACGGATGTATCTTCGCCAATAATTGTCAGAAGTTAGAATTTCTTTCAACATTATGAAGCCCTTTTTATATATTTTGATTCTGCATCAAAAGCTGAAAATATGTAGTCTCGAAGTCATTTCGAGAAATTGACGTTTTAAGTTTCTGTTTCCAAATTCAAACGGATGTATCTTCGCCAATAATTGTCAGAAGTTAGAATTTCTTTCAACATTATGAAGCCTTTTATATATTTTGACTCTGCTTCAAAAGCTGAAAATATGTAGTCTCGAAGTCATTTCGAGAAATTGACGTTTTAAGTTTCTGTTTCCAAATTCAAACGGATGTATCTTCGCCAATAATTGTCAGAAGTTAGAATTTCTTGCAACATTATGAAGCCCTTTTTATATATTTTGATTCTGCATCAAAAGCTGAAAATATGTAGTCTCGAAGTCATTTCGAGATATTGGCGTTTTAAGTTTATTTTCCCAAATTCAAACGGATGTATCTTCGTCAATAATTGTCAGAAGTTAGAATTTCTTTCAACATTATGAAGCCCTTTTTATATATTTTGATTCTGCATCAAAAGCTGAAAATATGTAGTCTCGAAGTCATTTCGAGAAATTGACGTTTTAAGTTTCTGTTTCCAAATTCAAACGGATGTATCTTCGTCAATAATTGTCAGAAGTTAGAATTTCTTTCAACATTATGAAGCCCTTTTTATATATTTTGACTCTGCATCAAAAGCTGAAAATATCTAGTTGCGAAGTCATTTCGAGAAATAGACGTTTTAAGTTTCTGTTTCCAAATTCAAACGGATGTATCTTCGCCAATAATTGTCAGCAGTTAGAATTTCTTTCAACATATTGAAGCCCTTTTTATATATTTTGACTCTGCATCAAAAGCTGAAAATATGTAGTCTCGAAGTCATTTCGAGAAATTGACGTTTTAAGTTTCTGTTTCCAAATTCAAACGGATGTATCTTCGTCAATAATTGTCAGAAGTTAGAATTTCTCTCAACATTATGAAGCCCTTTTTATATATTTTGACTCTGCATCAAAAGCTGAAAATATCTAGTTGCGAAGTCATTTCGAGAAATAGACGTTTTAAGTTTCTGTTTCCAAATTCAAACGGATGTATCTTCGTCAATAATTGTCAGAAGTTAGAATTTCTTTCAACATATTGAAGCCCTTTTTATATATTTTGATTCTGCATCAAAAGCTGAAAATATGTAGTCTCGAAGTCATTTCGAAAAATTGACGTTTTAAGTTTCTGTTTCCTAATTCAAACGGATGTATCTTCGCCAATAATTGTCAGAAGTTAGAATTTCTTTCAACATCATGAAGCCCTTTTTATATATTTTGACTCTGCATCAAAAGCTGAAAATATGTAGTCGCGAAGTCATTTCGAGAAATTGACGTTTTAAGTTTCTGTTTCCAAATTCAAACGGATGTATCTTCGCCAATAATTGTCAGAAGTTAGAATTTTTTCGACATTATGAAGCCCTTTTTATATATTTTGACTCTGCATCAAAAGCTGAAAATATGTGGTCTCGAAGTCATTTCGAGAAATTGACGTTTTAAGTTTCGGTTTCCAAATTCAAACGGATGTATCTTCGCCAATAATAGTCAGAAGTTAGAATTTCTTTCAACATTATGAAGCCCTTTTTATATATTTTGATTCTGCATCAAAAGCTGAAAATATGTAGTCTTGAAGTCATTTCGAGAAATTGACGTTTTAAGTTTCGGTTTCCAAATTCAAACGGATGTATCTTCGCCAATAATTGTCAGAAGTTAGAATTTCTTTCATCATTATGAAGCCCTTTTTATATAATTTGATTCTGCATCAAAAGCTGAAAATATGTAGTCTCGAAGTCATTTCGAGAAATTGACGTTTTAAGTTTCTGTTTCCAAATTCAAACGGATGTATCTTCGCCAATAATTGTCAGAAGTTAGAATTTCTTTCAACATTATGAAGCCCTTTTATATATTTTGACTCTGCATCAAAAGCTGCAAATATGTAGTCTCGAAGTCATTTCGAGAAATTGACGTTTTAAATTTCTGTTTCCAAATTCAAACGGATGTATCTTCGCCAATAATTGTCAGAAGTTAGAATTTCTTTCAACATTATGAAGCCCTTTTTATATATTTTGATTCTGCATCAAAAGCTGAAAATATGTAGTCTCGAAGTCATTTCGAGATATTGGCGTTTTAAGTTTATTTTCCCAAATTCAAACGGATGTATCTTCGCCAATAATTGTCAGAAGTCAGAATTTCTTTCAACATTATGAAGCCCTTTTTATATATTTTGACTCTGCATCAAAAGCTGAAAATATGTAGTCCCGAAGTCATTTCGAGAAATTGACGTTTTAAGTTTCTGTTTCCAAATTCAAACGGATGTATCTTCGTCAATAATTGTCAGAAGTTAGAATTTCTTTCAACATTATGAAGCCCTTTTTATATATTTTGACTCTGCATCAAAAGCTGAAAATATGTAGTTGCGAAGTCATTTCGAGAAATAGACGTTTTAAGTTTTCTGTTTCCAAATTCAAACGGATGTATCTTCGCCATTAATTGTCAGAAGTTAGAATTTCTTTCAACATAATGAAGCCCTTTTTATATATTTTGATTCTGCATCAAAAGCTGAAAATATGTAGTCTCGAAGTCATTTCGAGATATTGGCGGTTTAAGTTTCTGTTTCCAAATTCAAACGGATGTATCTTCGCCAATAATTGTCAGAAGTTAGAATTTCTTTCAACATTATGAACCCCTTTTTATATATTTTGATTCTGCATCAAAAGCTGAAAATATGTAGTCTCGAAGTCATTTCGAGAAACTGATGTTTAAAGTCTCTGTTTCCAAATTCAAACGGATGTATCTTCGCCAATAATTGTCAGAAGTTAGAATTTCTTTCAACATTATGAAGCCCTTTTTATATATTTTGATTCTGCATCAAAAGCTGAAAATATGTAGTCTCGAAGTCATTTCGAGAAATTGACGTTTTAAGTTTCTGTTTCCAAATTCAAACGGATGTATCTTCGCCAATAATTGTCAGAAGTTAGAATTTCTTTCAACATTATGAAGCCCTTTTATATATTTTGACTCTGCTTCAAAAGCTGAAAATATGTAGTCTCGAAGTCATTTCGAGAAATTGACGTTTTAAGTTTCTGTTTCCAAATTCAAACGGATGTATCTTCGCCAATAATTGTCAGAAGTTAGAATTTCTTTTAACATTATGAAGCCCTTTTTATATATTTTGATTCTGCATCAAAAGCTGAAAATATGTAGTCTCGAAGTCATTTCGAGAAATTGACGTTTTAAGTTTCTGTTTCCAAATTCAACCGGATGTATCTTCGCCAATAATTGTCAGAAGTTAGAATTTCTTGCAACATTATGAAGCCCTTTTTATATATTTTGACTCTGCATCAAAAGCTGAAAATATGTAGTCTCAAAGTCATTTCGAGAAATTGACGTTTTAAGTTTCTGTTTCCAAATTCAAACGGATGTATCTTCGCCAATAATTGTCAGAAGTTAGAATTTCTTTCAACATTATGAAGCCCTTTTTATATATTTTGACTCTGCATCAAAAGCTGAAAATATGTAGTCTCGAAGTCATTTCGAGAAATTGACGTTTTAAGTTTCTGTTTCCAAATTCAAACGGATGTATCTTCGCCAATAATTGTCATAAGTTAGAATTTCTTTCAACATTATGAAGCCCTTTTTATATATTTTGATTCTGCATCAAAAGCTGAAAATATGTAGTCTCGAAGTCATTTCGAGAAATCGACGTTTTAAGTTTCTGTTTCCAAATTCAAACGGATGTATCTTCGCCAATAATTGTCAGAAGTTAGAATTTCTTTCAACATTATGAAGCCCTTTTTATATATTTTGATTCTGCATCAAAAGCTGAAAATATGTAGTCTGGAAGTCATTTCGAGATATTGGCGGTTTAAGTTTCTTTTCCCAAATTCAAATGGATGTATCTTCGCCAATAATTGTCAGAAGTTTGAATTTCTTTCAACATTATGAAGCCCTTTTTATATATTTTGATTCTGCATCAAAAGCTGAAAATATGTAGTCTCGAAGTCATTTCGAGAAATTGACGTTTTAAGTTTCTGTTTCCAAATTCAACCGGATGTATCTTCGCCAATAATTGTCAGAAGTTAGAATTTCTTGCAACATTATGAAGCCCTTTTTATATATTTTGATTCTGCATCAAAAGCTGAAAATATGTAGTCTCGAAGTCATTTCGAGAAATTGACGTTTTAAGTTTCTGTTTCCAAATTCAAACGGATGTATCTTCGTCAATAATTGTCAGAAGTTAGAATTTCTTTCAACATTATGAAGCCCTTTTTATATATTTTGACTCTGCATCAAAAGCTGAAAATATCTAGTTGCGAAGTCATTTCGAGAAATAGACGTTTTAAGTTTCTGTTTCCAAATTCAAACGGATGTATCTTCGTCAATAATTGTCAGAAGTTAGAATTTCTTTCAACATATTGAAGCCCTTTTTATATATTTTGATTCTGCATCAAAAGCTGAAAATATGTAGTCTCGAAGTCATTTCGAGAAATTGACGTTTTAAGTTTCTGTTTCCAAATTCAAACGGATGCATCTTCGTCAATAATTGTCAGAAGTTAGAATTTCTTTCAACATTATGAAGCCCTTTTTATATATTTTGATTCTGCATCAAAATCTGAAAATATGTAGTCTCGAAGTCATTTCGAGAAATTGATGTTTTAAGTCTCTGTTTCCAAATTCAAACGGATGTATCTTCGCCAATAATTGTCAGAAGTTAGAATTTCTTTCAACATTATGAAGCCCTTTTTATATATTTTGATTCTGCATCAAAATCTGAAAATATGTAGTCTCGAAGTCATTTCGAGAAATTGACGTTTTAAGTTTCTGTTTCCAAATTCAAACGGATGTATCTTCGCCAATAATTGTCAGAAGTTAGAATTTCTTTCAACATTATGAAGCCCTTTTTATATATTTTGACTCTGCATCAAAAGCTGAAAATATGTAGTCTCGAAGTCATTTCGAGAAATTGACGTTTTAAGTTTCTGTTTCCAAATTCAAACGGATGTATCTTCGCCAATAATTGTCAGAAGTTAGAATTTCTTTCAACATTATGAAGCCCTTTTTATATATTTTGATTCTGCATCAAAAGCTGAAAATATGTAGTCTCGAAGTCATTTCGAGATATTGGCGGTTTAAGTTTCTTTTCCCAAATTCAAACGGATGTATCTTCGCCAATAATTGTCAGAAGTCAGAATTTCTTTCAACATTTTGAAGCCCTTTTTATATATTTTGACCCTGCATCAAAAGCTGAAAATATGTAGTCTCGAAGTCATTTCGCGAAATTGACGTTTTAAGTTTCTGTTTCCAAATTCAAACGGATGTATCTTCGCCAATAATTGTCAGAAGTTAGAATTTCTTTCAACATTATGAAGCCCTTTTTATATATTTTGACTCTGCATCAAAATCTGAAAATATGTAGTCTCGAAGTCATTTCGAGAAATTGACGTTTTAAGTTTCTGTTTCCAAATTCAAACGGATGTATCTTCGCCAATAATTGTCAGAAGTTAGAATTTCTTGCAACATTATGAAGCCCTTTTTATATATTTTGATTCTGCATCAAAAGCTGAAAATATGTAGTCTCGAAGTCATTTCGAGATATTGGCGTTTTAAGTTTATTTTCCCAAATTCAAACGGATGTATCTTCGTCAATAATTGTCAGAAGTTAGAATTTCTTTCAACATTATGAAGCCCTTTTTATATATTTTGACTCTGCATCAAAAGCTGAAAATATGTAGTCGCGAAGTCATTTCGAGAAATTGACGTTTTAAGTTTCTGTTTCCAAATTCAAACGGATGTATCTTCGTCAATAATTGTCAGAAGTTAGAATTTCTTTCAACATTATGAAGCCCTTTTTATATATTTTGACTCTGCATCAAAAGCTGAAAATATCTAGTTGCGAAGTCATTTCGAGAAATTGACGTTTTAAGTTTCTGTTTCCAAATTCAAACGGATGTATCTTCGTCAATAATTGTCAGAAGTTAGAATTTCTTTCAACATATTGAAGCCGTTTTTATATATTTTGATTCTGCATCAAAAGCTGAAAATATGTAGTCTCGAAGTCATTTCGAGAAATTGACGTTTTAAGTTTCTGTTTCCAAATTCAAACGGATGCATCTTCGTCAATAATTGTCAGAAGTTAGAATTTCTTTCAACATTATGAAGCCCTTTTTATATATTTTGACTCTGCTTCAAAAGCTGAAAATATGTAGTCTCGAAGTCATTTCGAGAAATTGATGTTTTAAGTTTCTGTTTCCAAATTCAAACGGATGTATCTTCGCCAATAATTGTCAGAAGTTAGAATTTCTTTCAACATTATGAAGCCCTTTTTATATATTTTGATTCTGCATCAAAATCTGAAAATATGTAGTCTCGAAGTCATTTCGAGAAATTGACGTTTTAAGTTTCTGTTTCCAAATTCAAACGGATGTATCTTCGCCAATAATTGTCAGAAGTTAGAATTTCTTTCAACATTATGAAGCCCTTTTTATATATTTTGACTCTGCATCAAAAGCTGAAAATATGTAGTCTCGAAGTCATTTCGAGAAATTGACGTTTTAAGTTTCTGTTTCCAAATTCAAACGGATGTATCTTCGCCAATAATTGTCAGAAGTTAGAATTTCTTTCAACATTATGAAGCCCTTTTTATATATTTTGATTCTGCATCAAAAGCTGAAAATATGTAGTCTCGAAGTCATTTCGAGATATTGGCGGTTTAAGTTTCTTTTCCCAAATTCAAACGGATGTATCTTCGCCAATAATTGTCAGAAGTCAGAATTTCTTTCAACATTTTGAAGCCCTTTTTATATATTTTGACCCTGCATCAAAAGCTGAAAATATGTAGTCTCGAAGTCATTTCGAGAAATTGACGTTTTAAGTTTCGGTTTCCAAATTCAACCGGATGTATCTTCGCCAATAATTGTCAGCAGTTAGAATTTCTTTCAACATTATGAAGCCCTTTTTATATATTTTGATTCTGCATCAAAAGCTGAAAATATGTAGTCTCGAAGTCATTTCGAGAAATTGACGTTTTAAGTTTCTGTGTTCAAATTCAAACGGATGTATCTTCGTCAATAATTGTCAGAAGTTAGAATTTCTTTCAACATTATGAAGCCCTTTTTATATATTTTGACCCTGCATCAAAAGCTGAAAATATGTAGTCTCGAAGTCATTTCGAGAAATCGACGTTTTAAGTTTCTGTTTCCAAATTCAAACGGATGTATCTTCGCCAATAATTGTCAGAAGTTAGAATTTCTTTCAACATTATGAAGCCCTTTTTATATATTTTGATTCTGCATCAAAAGCTGAAAATATGTAGTCTCGAAGTCATTTCGAGAAATTGACGTTTTAAGTTTCTGTTTCCAAATTCAAACGGATGTATCTTCGCCAATAATTGTCAGAAGTTAGAATTTCTTTCAACATTATGAAGCCCTTTTTATATATTTTGACCCTGCATCAAAAGCTGAAAATATGTAGTTTCGAAGTCATTTCGAGAAATTGACGTTTTAAGTTTCTGTTTCCAAATTCAAACGGATGTATCTTCGCCAATTTTAGAATTTCTTTCAACATTATGAAGCCCTTTTTATATATTTTGATTCTGCATCAAAAGCTGAAAATATGTAGTCTCGAAGTCATTTCGAGAAATTGACGTTTTAAGTTTCTGTTTCCAAATTCAAACGGATGTATCTTCGCCAATAATTGTCAGAAGTTAGAATTTCTTTCAACATTATGAAGCCTTTTTTATATATTTTGACTCTGCATCAAAAGCTGAAAATATGTAGTCTCGAAGTCATTTCGAGAAATTTACGTTTTAAGTTTCTGTTTCCAAATTCAAACGGATGTATCTTCGCCAATAATTGTCAGAAGTTAGAATTTCTTTCAACATTATGAAGCCCTTTTTATATATTTTGATTCTGCATCAAAAGCTGAAAATATGTAGTCTCGAAGTCATTTCGAGAAATTGACGTTTTAAGTTTCGGTTTCCAAATTCAAACGGATGTATCTTCGCCAATAATTGTCAGAAGTTAGAATTTCTTTCAACATTATGAAGCCCTTTTTATATATTTTGATTCTGCATCAAAAGCTGAAAATATGTAGTCTCGAAGTCATTTCGAGATATTGGCGGTTTAAGTTTCTTTTCCCAAATTCAAACGGATGTATCTTCGCCAATAATTGTCAGAAGTCAGAATTTCTTTCAACATTTTGAAGCCCTTTTTATATATTTTGACCCTGCATCAAAAGCTGAAAATATGTAGTCTCGAAGTCATTTCGAGAAATTGACGTTTTAAGTTTCTGTTTCCAAATTCAACCGGATGTATCTTCGCCAATAATTGTCAGAAGTTAGAATTTCTTTCAACATTATGAAGCCCTTTTTATATATTTTGACTCTGCATCAAAAGCTGAAAATATGTAGTCTCGAAGTCATTTCGAGAAATTGACGTTTTAAGTTTCTGTTTCCAAATTCAAACGGATGTATCTTCGCCAATAATTGTCAGAAGTTAGAATTTCTTGCAACATTATGAAGCCCTTTTTATATATTTTGATTCTGCATCAAAAGCTGAAAATATGTAGTCTCGAAGTCATTTCGAGATATTGGCGTTTTAAGTTTATTTTCCCAAATTCAAACGGATGTATCTTCGTCAATAATTGTCAGAAGTTAGAATTTCTTTCAACATTATGAATCCGTTTTTATATATTTTGATTCTGCATCAAAAGCTGAAAATATGTAGTCTCGAAGTCATTTCGAGAAATTTACGTTTTAAGTTTCTGTTTCCAAATTCAAACGGATGTATCTTCGTCAATAATTGTCAGAAGTTAGAATTTCTTTCAACATTATGAAGCCCTTTTTATATATTTTGACTCTGCATCAAAAGCTGAAAATATCTAGTTGCGAAGTCATTTCGAGAAATAGACGTTTTAAGTTTCTGTTTCCAAATTCAAACGGATGTATCTTCGTCAATAATTGTCAGAAGTTAGAATTTCTTTCAACATATTGAAGCCCTTTTTATATATTTTGACCCTGCATCAAAAGCTGAAAATATGTAGTCTCGAAGTCATTTCGAGAAATTGACGTTTTAAGTTTCGGTTTCCAAATTCAACCGGATGTATCTTCGCCAATAATTGTCAGCAGTTAGAATTTCTTTCAACATTATGAAGCCCTTTTTATATATTTTGATTCTGCATCAAAAGCAGAAAATATGTAGTCTCGAAGTCATTTCTAGAAATCGACGTTTTAAGTTTCTGTTTCCAAATTCAAACGGATGTATCTTCGCCAATAATTGTCAGAAGTTAGAATTTCTTTCAACATTATGAAGCCCTTTTTATATATTTTGACCCTGCATCAAAAGCTGAAAATATGTAGTCTCGAAGTCATTTCGAGAAATCGACGTTTTAAGTTTCTGTTTCCAAACTCAAACGGATGTATCTTCGCCAATAATTGTCAGAAGTTAGAATTTCTTTCAACATTATGAAGCCCTTTTTATATATTTTGATTCTGCATCAAAAGCTGAAAATATGTAGTCTCGAAGTCATTTCGAGAAATTGACGTTTTAAGTTTCTGTTTCCAAATTCAAACGGATGTATCTTCGCCAATAATTGTCAGAAGTTAGAATTTCTTTCAACATTATGAAGCCCTTTTTATATATTTTGACCCTGCATCAAAAGCTGAAAATATGTAGTTTCGAAGTCATTTCGAGAAATTGACGTTTTAAGTTTCTGTTTCCAAATTCAAACGGATGTATCTTCGCCAATTTTAGAATTTCTTTCAACATTATGAAGCCCTTTTTATATATTTTGATTCTGCATCAAAAGCTGAAAATATGTAGTCTCGAAGTCATTTCGAGAAATTGACGTTTTAAGTTTCTGTTTCCAAATTCAAACGGATGTATCTTCGCCAATAATTGTCAGAAGTTAGAATTTCTTTCAACATTATGAAGCCCTTTTTATATATTTTGACTGTGCATCAAAAGCTGAAAATATGTAGTCTCGAAGTCATTTCGAGAAATTTACGTTTTAAGTTTCTGTTTCCAAATTCAAACGGATGTATCTTCGCCAATAATTGTCAGAAGTTAGAATTTCTTTCAACATTATGAACCCCTTTTTATATATTTTGATTCTGCATCAAAAGCTGAAAATATGTAGTCTCGAAGTCATTTCGAGATATTGGCGGTTTAAGTTTCTTTTCCCAAATTCAAACGGATGTATCTTCGCCAATAATTGTCAGAAGTCAGAATTTCTTTCAACATTTTGAAGCCCTTTTTATATATTTTGACTCTGCATCAAAAGCTGAAAATATGTAGTCTCGAAGTCATTTCGAGAAATTGACGTTTTAAGTTTCGGTTTCCAAATTCAACCGGATGTATCTTCGCCAATAATTGTCAGCAGTTAGAATTTCTTTCAACATTATGAAGCCCTTTTTATATATTTTGACTCTGCATCAAAAGCTGAAAATATGTAGTCTCGAAGTCATTTCGAGAAATTGACGTTTTAAGTTTCTGTTTCCAAATTCAAACGGATGTATCTTCGCCAATAATTGTCAGAAGTTAGAATTTCTTGCAACATTATGAAGCCCTTTTTATATATTTTGATTCTGCATCAAAAGCTGAAAATATGTAGTCTCGAAGTCATTTCGAGATATTGGCGTTTTAAGTTTATTTTCCCAAATTCAAACGGATGTATCTTCGCCAATAATTGTCAGAAGTTAGAATTTCTTTCAACATTATGAAGCCCTTTTTATATATTTTGACTCTGCATCAAAAGCTGAAAATATGTAGTCGCGAAGTCATTTCGAGAAATTGACGTTTTAAGTTTCTGTTTCCAAATTCAAACGGATGTATCTTCGTCAATAATTGTCAGAAGTTAGAATTTCTCTCAACATTATGAAGCCCTTTTTATATATTTTGACTCTGCATCAAAAGCTGAAAATATCTAGTTGCGAAGTCATTTCGAGAAATAGACGTTTTAAGTTTCTGTTTCCAAATTCAAACGGATGTATCTTCGTCAATAATTGTCAGAAGTTAGAATTTCTTTCAACATATTGAAGCCCTTTTTATATATTTTGATTCTGCATCAAAAGCTGAAAATATGTAGTCTCAAAGTCATTTCGAGAAATTGACGTTTTAAGTTTCTGTTTCCAAATTCAAACGGATGCATCTTCGTCAATAATTGTCAGAAGTTAGAATTTCTTTCAACATTATGAAGCCCTTTTTATATATTTTGACTCTGCTTCAAAAGCTGAAAATATGTAGTCTCGAAGTCATTTCGAGAAATTGATGTTTTAAGTTTCTGTTTCCAAATTCAAACGGATGTATCTTCGCCAATTAATGTCAGAAGTTAGAATTTCTTTCAACATTATGAAGCCCTTTTTATATATTTTGACTCTGCATCAAAAGCTGAAAATATGTAGTCGCGAAGTCATTTCGAGAAATTGACGTTTTAAGTTTCTGTTTCCAAATTCAAACGGATGTATCTTCGCCAATAATTGTCAGAAGTTAGAATTTCTTTCAACATTATGAAGCCCTTTTTATATATTTTGACTCTGCATCAAAAGCTGAAAATATGTAGTCTCGAAGTCATTTCGAGAAATTGACGTTTTAAGTTTCTGTTTCCAAATTCAAACGGATGTATCTTCGCCAATAATTGTCAGAAGTTAGAATTTCTTTCAACATTATGAAGCCCTTTTTATATATTTTGATTCTGCATCAAAAGCTGAAAATATGTAGTCTCGAAGTCATTTCGAGATATTGGCGGTTTAAGTTTCTTTTCCCAAATTCAAACGGATGTATCTTCGCCAATAATTGTCAGAAGTCAGAATTTCTTTCAACATTTTGAAGCCCTTTTTATATATTTTGACCCTGCATCAAAAGCTGAAAATATGTAGTCTCGAAGTCATTTCGAGAAATTGACGTTTTAAGTTTCGGTTTCCAAATTCAACCGGATGTATCTTCGCCAATAATTGTCAGCAGTTAGAATTTCTTTCAACATTATGAAGCCCTTTTTATATATTTTGATTCTGCATCAAAAGCAGAAAATATGTAGTCGCGAAGTCATTTCGAGAAATTGACGTTTTAAGTTTCGGTTTCCAAATTCAAACGGATGTATCTTCGTCAATAATTGTCAGAAGTTAGAATTTCTTTCAACATTATGAAGCCCTTTTTATATATTTTGACTCTGCATCAAAAGCTGAAAATATGTAGTCTCGAAGTCATTTCGAGAAATTGACGTTTTAAGTTTCTGTTTCCAAACTCAAACGGATGTATCTTCGCCAATAATTGTCAGAAGTTAGAATTTCTTTCAACATTATGAAGCCCTTTTTATATATTTTGATTCTGCATCAAAAGCTGAAAATATGTAGTCTCGAAGTCATTTCGAGAAATTGACGTTTTAAGTTTCTGTTTCCAAATTCAAACGGATGTATCTTCGCCAATAATTGTCAGAAGTTAGAATTTCTTTCAACATTATGAAGCCCTTTTTATATATTTTGACCCTGCATCAAAAGCTGAAAATATGTAGTTTCGAAGTCATTTCGAGAAATTGACGTTTTAAGTTTCTGTTTCCAAATTCAAACGGATGTATCTTCGCCAATTTTAGAATTTCTTTCAACATTATGAAGCCCTTTTTATATATTTTGATTCTGCATCAAAAGCTGAAAATATGTAGTCTCGAAGTCATTTCGAGAAATTGACGTTTTAAGTTTCTGTTTCCAAATTCAAACGGATGTATCTTCGCCAATAATTGTCAGAAGTTAGAATTTCTTTCAACATTATGAAGCCTTTTTTATATATTTTGACTGTGCATCAAAAGCTGAAAATATGTAGTCTCGAAGTCATTTCGAGAAATTGACGTTTTAAGTTTCTGTTTCCAAATTCAAACGGATGTATCTTCGCCAATAATTGTCAGAAGTTAGAATTTCTTTCAACATTATGAAGCCCTTTTTATATATTTTGATTCTGCATCAAAAGCTGAAAATATGTAGTCTCGAAGTCATTTCGAGAAATTGACGTTTTAAGTTTCGGTTTCCAAATTCAAAAGGATGTATCTTCGCCAATAATTGTCAGAAGTTAGAATTTCTTTCAACATTATGAAGCCCTTTTTATATATTTTGACTGTGCATCAAAAGCTGAAAATATGTAGTCTCGAAGTCATTTCGAGAAATCGACGTTTTAAGTTTCTGTTTCCAAATTCAAACGGATGTATCTTCGCCAATAATTGTCAGAAGTTAGAATTTCTTTCAACATTATGAAGCCCTTTTTATATATTTTGATTCTGCATCAAAAGCTGAAAATATGTAGTCTCGAAGTCATTTCGAGAAATTGACGTTTTAAGTTTCTGTTTCCAAATTCAAACGGATGTATCTTCGCCAATAATTGTCAGAAGTTAGAATTTCTTTCAACTTTATGAAGCCCTTTTTATATATTTTGACTCTGCATCAAAAGCTGAAAATATGTAGTCTCGAAGTCATTTCGAGAAATTGACGTTTTGAGTTTCTGTTTCCAAATTCAAACGGATGTATCTTCGCCAATAATTGTCAGAAGTTAGAATTTCTTTCAACATTATGAAGCCCTTTATATATTTTTTGATTCTGCATCAAAAGCTGAAAATATGTAGTCTCGAAGTCATTTCGAGATATTGGCGGTTTAAGTTTCTTTTCCCAAATTCAAACGGATGTATCTTCGCCAATAATTGTCAGAAGTCAGAATTTCTTTCAACATTATGAAGCCCTTTTTATATATTTTGACTCCGCATCAAAAGCTGAAAATATGTAGTCGCGAAGTCATTTCGAGAAATTGACGTTTTAAGTTTCTGTTTCCAAATTCAAACGGATGTATCTTCGCCAATAATTGTCAGCGGTTAGAATTTCATTCAACATTATGAACTCCTTTTTATACATTTTGATTCTGCATCAAAAGCTGAAAATATGTAGTCTCGAAGTCATTTCGAGAAATTGACGTTTTAAGTTTCTGTTTCCAAATTCAAACGGATGTATCTTCGCCAATAATCGTCAAAAGTAAGAACTTCTTTCAACATTATGAAGCCGTTTTTAAATTTATTTTGATTCAGCATCGAAAGCTGAAAATATGTAGTCTCGAAGTCATTTCGAGAAATTGACGTTTTAAGTTTCTGTTTCCAAATTCAAACGGATGTATCTTCGCCAATAATTGTCAGAAGTTAGAATTTCTTTCAACATTATGAAGCCCTTTTTATATATTTTGACTCTGCATCAAAAGCTTAAAATATGTAGTCTCGAAGTCATTTCGAGAAATTGATGTTTTAAGTTTCTGTTTCCAAATTCAAACGGATGTATCTTCGCCAATATTTGTCAGAAGTTAGAATTTCTTTCAACATTATGAAGCCCTTTTTATATATTTTGATTCTGCATCAGAAGCTGAAAATATGTAGTCTCGAAGTCATTTCGCAAAATCGACGTTTTAAGTTTCTGTTTCCAAATTCAAACGGATGTATCTTCGCCAATAATTGTCAGAAGTTAGACTTTCTTTCAACATTATGAAGCCCTTTTTATATATTTTGACTCTGCATCAAAAGCTGAAAATATGTAGTCGCGAAGTCATTTCGAGAAATTGACGTTTTAAGTTTCTGTTTCCAAATTCAAACGGATGTATCTTCGTCAATAATTGTCAGAAGTTAGAATTTCTTTCAACATTATGAAGCCCTTTTTATATATTTTGACTCTGCATCAAAAGCTGAAAATATGTAGTCGCGAAGTCATTTCGAGAAATTGACGTTTTAAGTTTCGGTTTCCAAATTCAAACGGATGTATCTTCGCCAATAATTGTCAGCAGTTAGAATTTCTTTCAACATTATGTAGCCCTTTTTATATATTTTGATTCTGCATCATAAGCATAAAGTATGTAGTCTTGAAGTCATTTCGAGAAATCGACGTTTTAAGTTTCTGTTTCCAAATTCAAACGGATGTATCTTCGCCAATAATTGTCAGAAGTTAGAATTTCTTTCAACATTATGAAGCCCTTTTTATATATTTTGATTCTGCATCAAAAGCTGAAAATATGTAGTCTCGAAGTCATTTCGAGAAATTGACGTTTTAAGTTTCTGTTTCCAAATTCAAACGGATGTATCTTCGCCAATAATTGTCAGAAGTTAGAATTTCTTTCAACATTATGAAGCCCTTTTTATATATTTTGACCCTGCATCAAAAGCTGAAAATATGTAGTCTCGAAGTCATTTCGAGAAATTGACGTTTTAAGTTTCTGTTTCCAAATTCAAACGGATGTATCTTTGCCAATAATTGTCAGAAGTTAGAATTTCTTTCAACATTATGAAGCCCTTTTTATATATTTTGACTATGCATCAAAAGCTGAAAATATGTAGTCTCGAAGTCATTTCGAGAAATTGACGTTTTAAGTTTCTGTTTCCAAATTCAAACGGATGTATCTTCGCCAATAATTGTCAGAAGTTAGAATTTCTTTCAACATTATGAAGCCCTTTTTATATATTTTGACTCTGCATCAAAAGCTGAAAATATATATTCTCGAAGTCATTTCGAGAAATCGACGTTTTAAGTTTCTGTTTCCAAATTCAAACGGATGTATCTTCGCCAATAATTGTCAGAAGTTAGAATTTCTTTCAACATTATGAAGCCCTTTTTATATATTTTGATTCTGCATCAAAAGCTGAAAATATGTTGTCTCGAAGTCATTTCGCGAAATTGACGTTTTAAGTTTCTGTTTCTAAATTGAAACGGATGTATCTTCGCCAATAATTGTCAGAAGTTAGAATTTCTTTCAACATTATGAAGCCCTTTTTATATATTTTGACTCTGCATCAAAAGCTGAAAATATGTAGTCTCAAAGTCATTTCGAGAAATCGACGTTTTAAGTTTCTGTTTCCAAATTCAAACGGATGTATCTTCGCCAATAATTGTCAGAAGTTAGAATTTCTTTCAACATTATGAAGCCCTTTTTATATATTTTGACTCTGCATCAAAAGCTGAAAATATGTAGTCGCGAAGTCATTTCGAGAAATTGACGTTTTAAGTTTCTGTTTCCAAATTCAAACGGATGTATCTTCGCCAATAATTGTCAGAAGTCAGAATTTCTTTCAACATTATGAAGCCCTTTTTATATATTTTGACTCTGCATCAAAAGCTGAAAATATGTAGTCGCGAAGTCATTTCGAGAAATTGACGTTTTAAGTTTCTGTTTCCAAATTCAAACGGATGTATCTTCGCCAATAATTGTCAGAAGTTAGAATTTCTTTCAACATTATGAACCCCTTTGTATATATTTTGATTCTGCATCAAAAGCTGAAAATATGTAGTCTCGAAATCATTTCGAGAAATTGACGTTTTAAGTTTCTGTTTCCAAATTCAAACGGATGTATCTTCGCCAATAATTGTCAGAAGTTAGAATTTCTTTCAACATTATGAAGCCCTTTTAATATATTTTGACTCTGCATCAAAAGCTGAAAATATGTAGTCTCGAAGTCATTTCGAGAAATCGATGTTTTAAGTTTCTGTTTCCAAATTCAAACGGATGTATCTTCGCCAATAATTGTCAGAAGTTAGAATTTCTTTCAACATTATGAAGCCCTTTTTATATATTTTGATTCTGCATCAAAAGCTGAAAATATGTAGTCTGGAAGTCATTTCGCGAAATTGACGTTTTAAGTTTCTGTTTCCAAATTGAAACGGATGTATCTTCGCCAATAATTGTCAGAAGTTAGAATTTCTTTCAACATTATGAAGCCCTTTTTATATATTTTGACTCTGCATCAAAAGCTGAAAATATGTAGTCTCAAAGTCATTTCGAGAAATCGACGTTTTAAGTTTCTGTTTCCAAATTCAAACGGATGTATCTTCGCCAATAATTGTCAGAAGTTAGAATTTCTTTCAACATTATGAATCCCTTTTTATATATTTTGATTCTACATCAAAAGCTGAAAATATGTAGTCTCGAAGTCATTTCGCGAAATTGACTTTTTAAGTTTCGGTTTCCAAATTCAAACGGATGTATCTTCGTCAATAATTGTCAGAAGTTAGAATTTCTTTCAACATTATGAAGCCCTTTTTATATATTTTGACTCTGCATCAAAAGCTGAAAATATGTAGTCGCGAAGTCATTTCGAGAAATTGACGTTTTAAGTTTCGGTTTCCAAATTCAAACGGATGTATCTTCGCCAATAATTGTCAGAAGTTAGAATTTCTTTCAACATTATGAAGCCCTTTTTATATATTTTGATTCTGCATCAAAAGCTGCAAATATGTAGTCTCGAAGTCATTTCGCGAAATTGACGTTTTAAGTTTCTGTTTCCAAATTCAAACGGATGTATCTTCGCTAATTGGTTACCTCAATAAATGCATAACCAAGGCATTTGAGGATAACTGCCCGGTAGGGAAAAAGTACATGGAAAAAGATGCCCCATGGTGGAACGACAGCCTAGAAAGGCTGCGCGTGACCACACGTCGCCTCTTCAATAAGGCAAAGAGGGACGGAATATGGGAGCAGTACCGTGAGAGCCTGACCTCCTATAATAAGGAGATAAGGAAGGCCAAACGGAAGAATTACAGAAACTTCTGCGAAGGCATAGTTAGCACAAGCGAAGGCGCCAGGCTCCATAGAGTACTGGCGAAACGAGCGCCTGATGCGAACTTAGCACTGAAGCGTGGGGATAACTCCTTTACGAGCACTGATCTGCAGAAACTAGCATTACTCTTCGAGACACACTTCCCAGGAAGTACACCCCTGCAGGAAGAGGCTATCGAGAGGGAAAGTAGATACAGGCCGTCAACTGACGACTGGGCATGCGCCAAGTCGACAGTCTCAAGGGAGAGACTTAATTGGGCAGTTGGAACATTCCAACCCTATAAGTCCCCTGGAATGGACTGCATATCGCCAGCCTTCCTTCAAACGGGACAGGAAATACTTCTCTCCCGTATTAGGAAAGCATTAGTAAGTAGCCTAGCCCTCGGATACATACCGGGCGCATGGAGAAGAGCTAGGGTAGTCTTCATCCCCAAGGCAGGGAAGAAAGACATTACCAGCCCAAAGTCCTTCAGACCCATCAGCTTAACATCGTTTTTACTGAAAACGTTGGAAAAGCTGGTGGACTATAAAATCAGAAGCACTTTGCTTAAGCAAAGGCCGCTGCACCCAACGCAGCATGCATACAGAGTAGGCAGGTCCACGGACACAGCACTTTATCAGCTGCGACGTACTTTGAGTGCGGCAATTGATAATAAGGAAGTAGCACTGTGCGCCTTCTTAGATATAGAAGGTGCCTTTGATAACACATCGCACGATGCAATCAATGCTACTCTTGAAAGAAGAGGCCTGGACCATACCACCAGCAGATGGATAATGGCACTGCTACGGTCCAGACAAGCCACGGCATCATTACATGATAGCACTGTAACAGTCCTAACCACCAAAGGCTGTCCCCAAGGGGGGTGTTGTCTCCGCTACTCTGGAGTCTGTTAGTAGACGAACTACTAAACAGACTTGCCAACAGTGGTATTCAATGTCAAGGTTATGCCGATGACATTGATATCATAGCGCGAGGCAAATTTGAAGAATCACTCTGTGACATAGTCCAGTCAGGGATAAGGATAACGTATGACTGGTGTAGGGAGGTTGGACTCAACCTAAACCCTACGAAAACAGTCATCGTTCCCTTTACCAGACGACATAAGTTACAGAGGATGAGACAAATATGGCTCTCAGGGACCCTACTAGAAACAAGTAGGGAGGTCAAATACCTGGGAGTCACTTTTGACAGCAGACTTAACTTTGGCACCCATGTGCAAAACACGATATTAAAGTGCTCCAGGGCGCTTTATGCATGTCGTAGTATTGCCGGCAAATCATGGGGAACATCACCAAAAATATTAAGATGGCTGTACCTGATGGTAGTAAGACCCATGTTAACCTATGGGGTGGTTGCATGGGGTGACAGGGCGCGGATGATCACCGTGAAGAAACAACTACAAAAGTTGCAAAGAATGGCCTGCGTATGTATGACAGGAGCTATGCGCACCTGCCCTACAATGGCCCTTGAAGCCTTAATGGAGCTCACACCACTCCACCATATCATAAGGCTCAAGCAGAAAGCTACGCTTCTCAGGATATCAGCAGAAGGAGTTGGGGGCAACCATATCTTAAGCCACAAGGATGCCCAACTCCTTTCAAACGAACTACCCCTACTGACGCAACCTAGGGACGAAATGGCAGCCGAATACATATTCGAGCGAAATTTCACAGTTCGTATGAGTAGTAAAAGGGAATGGACAACTCTGGATGAAGTCCATCCCATGAAACCGCACACCATAAAATGGTACACCGATGGATCACTCACGAATCAGGGCACCGGCCTTGGAGTGGTGGGTCCTCGGGTATTTTACCATGAATCCCTGGGAACGCACACCAGCATATTTCAGGCTGAGGTGTGTGCGATAGGGAGATGTGCGGACATCAACATAGAACGTAACTATCGGAATACGGATATATCCATCCTATCCGATAGTCAAGCAGCATTGAAAGCTATAATGGGGACTAAGATAACATCGAAGGTAGTCCATGAAGTTCGTTCAAAGCTAGACCTGCTCGGGACTCACAACAGGCTCACCCTACGATGGGTCCCGGGTCACAGGGACATAGCGGGAAACGAGGCGGCTGACAAGCAAGCAAGAATGGGGGCAGAAAGGCCCCTAACAGGACCAGAACCGTATTGTGGCATAGGGAGACACACTATACGACTGGAACTTAGAAACGAGGAGAGACAGAGACGGCATCAGAGCTGGTCAGAGGCAGTAGGACTCCGACAAGCCAGATGCCTCCTTGGTGGTTATAATCTTGTACGTTTTAAACAGACTATAACCATGGGAAAGAACAACCTTAGGATACTTACCGGTCTATTGACAGGACACTGTAGACTAAGGAGTCACCTGACAAAATTGGGTATATATAGTAGCGATCTCTGCAGGTTTTGTGAAAGAGAGGAGGAATCCTCGATGCACATCCTGGTAGAATGTGTCGCCTTAATTAGAAGAAGAAGCAGCATCCTAGGGGCGCATGTTTTGAATTACAAAGACATAGTAGACCTCAACCCAACAAAGATCCTCACGTTCGTAAGGGAGTTGGGGCTGATGGAAGAGCTATAGGCTCAGAAGGGGGGCACAATAGATCAAATAGGTCGCGGTGCAGCTTCCCCCCTAATAATAATAATAATAAATCTTCGCCAATAATTGTCAGAAGTTAGAATTTCTTTCAACATTATGAAGCCCTTTTTATATATTTTGACTGTGCATCAAAAGCTGAAAATATGTAGTCTCGAAGTCATTTCGAGAAATCGACGTTTTAAGTTTCTGTTTCCAAATTCAAACGGATGTATCTTCGCCAATAATTGCCAGAAGTTAGAATTTCTTTCAACATTATGAAGCCCTTTTTATATATTTTGATTCTGCATCAAAAGCTGAAAATATGTAGTCTCGAAGTCATTTCGAGAAATTGACGTTTTAAGTTTCGGTTTCCAAATTCAACCGGATGTATCTTCGCCAATAAGTGTCAGAAGTTAGATTTTCTTTCAACATTATGAAGCCCTTTTTATATATTTTGACTCTGCATCAAAAGCTGAAAATATGTAGTCTCGAAGTCATTTCGAGAAATTGACGTTTTAAGTTTCTGTCTCCAAATTCAAACGGATGTATCTTCGCCAACAATTGTCAGAAGTTAGAATTTCTTTCAACATTATGAAGCCCTTTTTATATATTTTGACTGTGCATCAAAAGCTGAAAATATGTAGTCTCGAAGTCATTTCGAGAAATCGACGTTTTAAGTTTCTGTTTCCAAATTCAAACGGATGTATTTTCGCCAATAATTGTCAGCAGTTAGAATTTCTTTCAACATTATGAAGCCCTTTTTATATATTTTGATTCTGCATCAAAAGCTTAAAGTATGTAGTCTTGAAGTCATTTCGAGAAATCGACGTTTTAAGTTTCTGTTTCCAAATTCAAACGGATGTATCTTCGCCAATAATTGTCAGAAGTTAGAATTTCTTTCAACATTATGAAGCCCTTTTATATATTTTGACTATGCATCAAAAGCTGAAAATATGTAGTCTCGAAGTCATTTCGAGAAATTAACGTTTTAAGTTTCTGTTTCCAAATTCAAACGGATGTATCTTCGCCAATAATTGTCAGAAGTTAGAATTTCTTTCAACATTATGAAGCCCTTTTTATATATTTTGACTGTGCATCAAAAGCTGAAAATATGTAGTCTCGAAGTCATTTCGAGAAATCGACGTTTTAAGTTTCTGTTTCCAAATTCAAACGGATGTATTTTCGCCAATACTTGTCAGCAGTTAGAATTTCTTTCAACATTATGAAGCCCTTTTTATATATTTTGATTCTGCATCAAAAGCTTAAAGTATGTAGTCTTGAAGTCATTTCGAGAAATCGACGTTTTAAGTTTCTGTTTCCAAATTCAAACGGATGTATCTTCGCCAATAATTGTCAGAAGTTAGAATTTCTTTCAACATTATGAACCCGTTTTTATATATTTTGATTCTGCATCAAAAGCTGAAAATATGTAGTCTCGAAGTCATTTCGAGAAATTGACGTTTTAAGTTTCTGTTTCCAAATTCAAACGGATGTATCTTCGCCAATAATTGTCAGAAGTTAGAATTTCTTTCAACATTATGAAGCCCTTTTTATATATTTTGACTGTGCATCAAAAGCTGAAAATATGTAGTCTCGAAGTCATTTCGATAAATCGACGTTTTAAGTTTCTGTTTCCAAATTCAAACGGATGTATCTTCGCCAATAATTGTCAGAAGTTAGAATTTCTTTCAACATTATGAAGCCCTTTTTATATATTTTGATTCTGCATCAAAAGCTGAAAATATGTAGTCTTGAAGTCATTTCGAGAAATTGACGTTTTAAGTTTCTGTTTCCAAATTCAAACGGATGTATCTTCGCCAATAATTGTCAGAAGTTAGAATTTCTTTCAACATTATGACGCCCTTTTTATATATTTTGACTCTGCATCAAAAGCTGAAAATATGTAGTCTCGAAGTCATTTCGAGAAATTGACGTTTTAAGTTTCTGTTTCCAAATTCAAACGGATGTATCTTCGCCAATAATTGTCAGAAGTTAGAATTTCTTGCAACATTATGAAGCCCTTTTTATATATTTTGATTCTGCATCAAAAGCTGAAAATATGAAGTCTCGAAGTCATTTCGAGATATTGGCGTTTTAAGTTTATTTTCCCAAATTCAAACGGATGTATCTTCGCCAATAATTGTCAGAAGTCAGAATTTCTTTCAACATTATGAAGCCCTTTTTATATATTTTGACTCTGCATCAAAAGCTGAAAATATGTAGTCGCGAAGTCATTCCGAGAAATTGACGTTTTAAGTTTCTGTTTCCAAATTCAAACGGATGTATCTTCGCCAATAATTGTCAGAAGTTAGAATTTCTTTCAACATTATGAAGCCCTTTTTATATATTTTGACTATGCATCAAAAGCTGAAAATATGTAGTCTCGAAGTCATTTCGAGAAATTAACGTTTTAAGTTTCTGTTTCCAAATTCAAATGGATGTATCTTCGCCAATAATTGTCAGAAGTTAGAATTTCTTTCAACATTATGAAGCCCTTTTTATATATTTTGATTCTACATCAAAAGCTGAAAATATGTAGTCTCGAAGTCATTTCGAGAAATTGACGTTTTAAGTTTCTGTTTCCAAATTCAAACGGATGTATCATCGCCAATAATTGTCAGAAGTTAGAATTTCTTTCAACATTATGAAGCCCTTTTTATATATTTTGACTCTGCATCAAAAGCTGAAAATATGTAGTCTCGAAGTCATTTCGAGAAATCGACGTTTTAAGTTTCTGTTTCCAAATTCAAACGGATGTATTTTCGCCAATAATTGTCAGCAGTTAGAATTTCTTTCAACATTATGAAGCCCTTTTTATATATTTTGATTCTGCATCAAAAGCTTAAAGTATGTAGTCTTGAAGTCATTTCGAGAAATCGACGTTTTAAGTTTCTGTTTCCAAATTCAAACGGATGTATCTTCGCCAATAATTGTCAGAAGTTAAGAATTTCTTTCAACATTATGAAGCCCTTTTTATATATTTTGACTCTGCATCAAAAGCTGAAAATATGTAGTCTCGAAGTCATTTCGAGAAATTGACGTTTTAAGTTTCTGTTTCCAAATTCAAACGGATGTATCTTCGCCAATAATTGTCAGAAGTTAGAATTTCTTTCAACATTATGAAGCCCTTTTTATATATTTTGACCCTGCATCAAAAGCTGAAAATATGTAGTCTCGAAGTCATTTCGAGAAATTGACGTTTTAAGTTTCTGTTTCCAAATTCAAACGGATGTATCTTCGCCAATAATTGTCAGAAGTTAGAATTTCTTTCAACATTATGAAGCCCTTTTTATATATTTTGACTATGCATCAAAAGCTGAAAATATGTAGTCTCGAAGTCATTTCGAGAAATTAACGTTTTAAGTTTCTGTTTCCAAATTCAAACGGATGTATCTTCACCAATAATTGTCAGAAGTTAGAATTTCTTTCAACATTATGAAGCCCTTTTTATATATTTTGATTCTGTATCAAAAGCTGAAAATATGTAGTCTCGAAGTCATTTCGAGAAATTGACGTTTTAAGTTTCTGTTTCCAAATTCAAACGGATGTATCTTCGCCAATAATTGTCAGAAGTTAGAATTTCTTTCAACATTATGAAGCCCTTTTTATATATTTTGACTGTGCATCAAAAGCTGAAAATATGTAGTCTCGAAGTCATTTCGAGAAATCGACGTTTTAAGTTTCTGTTTCCAAATTCAAACGGATGTATCCTCGCCAATAATTGTCAGAAGTTAGAATTTCTTTCAACATTATGAAGCCCTTTTTATATATTTTGATTCTGCATCAAAAGCTGAAAATATGTAGTCTCGAAGTCATTTCGAGAAATTGACGTTTTAAGTTTCTGTTTCCAAATTCAAACGGATGTATCTTCGCCAATAATTGTCAGATGTTAGAATTTCTTTCAACATTATGAAGCCCTTTTTATATATTTTGATTCTGCATCAAAAGCTTAAAATATGTAGTCTTGAAGTCATTTCGAGAAATTGACGTTTTAAGTTTCTGTTTCCAAATTCAAACGGATGTATCTTCGCCAATAATTGTCAGAAGTTAGAATTTCTTGCAACATTATGAACCGCTTTTTATATATTTTGATTCTGCATCAAAAGCTGAAAATATGTAGTCTCGAAGTCATTTCGAGAAATTGACGTTTTAAGTTTATTTTCCCAAATTCAAACGGATGTATCTTCGCCAATAATTGTCAGAAGTTAGAATTTCTTGCAACATTATGAACCCCTTTTTATATATTTTGATTCTGCATCAAAAGCTGAAAATATGTAGTCTCGAAGTCATTTCGAGATATTGGCGTTTTAAGTTTATTTTCGCAAATTCAAACGGATGTATCTTCGCCAATAATTGTCAGAAGTTAGAATTTATTTCAACATTATGAAGCCCTTTTTATATATTTTGATTCTGCATCAAAAGCTGAAAATATGTAGTCTCGAAGTCATTTCGATAAATCGACGTTTTAAGTTTCTGTTTCCAAATTCAAACGGATGTATCTTCGCCAATAATTGTCAGAAGTTAGAATTTCTTTCAACATTATGAAGCCCTTTTTATATATTTTGATTCTGCATCAAAAGCTGAAAATATGTAGTCTCGAAGTCATTTCGAGAAATTGACGTTTTAAGTTTCTGTTTCCAAATTCAAACGGATGTATCTTCGTCAATAATTGTCAGAAGTTAGAATTTATTTCAACATTATGATGCCCTTTTTATATATTTTGATTCTGCATCAAAAGCTGAAAATATGTAGTCTCGAAGTCATTTCGATAAATCGACGTTTTAAGTTTCTGTTTCCAAATTCAAACGGATGTATCTTCGCCAATAATTGTCAGAAGTTAGAATTTCTTTCAACATTATGAACCCCTTTTTATATATTTTGACTCTGCATCAAAAGCTGAAAATATGTAGTCTCGAAGTCATTTCGAGAAATTGACGTTTTAAGTTTCTGTTTCCAAATTCAAACGGATGTATCTTCGCCAATAATTGTCAGAAGTTAGAATTTCTTTCAACATTATGAAGCCCTTTTTATATATTTTGACTCTGCATCAATAGCTGAAAATATGTAGTCTCGAAGTCATTTCGCGAAATTGACGTTTTAAGTTTCTGTTTCCAAATTGAAACGGATGTATCTTCGCCAATAATTGTCAGAAGTTAGAATTTCTTTCAACATTATGAAGCCCTTTTTATATATTTTGACTCTGCATCAAAAGCTGAAAATATGTAGTCTCGAAGTCATTTCGAGAAATTGACGTTTTAAGTTTCTGTTTCCAAATTCAAACGGATGTATCTTCGCCAATCATTGTCAGAAGTTAGAATTTCTTTCAACATTATGAAGCCCTTTTTATATATTTTGACTCTGCTTCAAAAGCTGAAAATATGTAGTCTCGAAGTCATTTCGAGAAATTGACGTTTTAAGTTTCTGTTTCCAAATTCAAACGGATGTATCTTCGCCAATAATTGTCAGAAAATAGAATTTCTTTCGACATTATGAAGCCCTTTTTATATATTTTGACTATGCATCAAAAGCTGAAAATATGTAGTCTCGAAGTCATTTCGAGAAATTGACGTTTTAAGTTTCTGTTTCCAAATTCCAACGGATGTATCTTCACCAATAATTGTCAGAAGTTAGAATTTCTTTCAACATTATGAAGCCCTTTTTATATATTTTGAATCTGCATCAAAAGCTGAAAATATGTAGTCTCGAAGTCATTTCGCGAAATTGACGTTTTAAGTTTCTGTTTCCAAATTCAAACGGATGTATCTTCGCCAATAATTGTCAGAAGTTAGAATTTCTTTCAACATTATGAAGCCCTTTTTATATATTTTGACTGTGCATCAAAAGCTGAAAATATGTAGTCTCGAAGTCATTTCGAGAAATCGACGTTTTAAGTTTCTGTTTCCAAATTCAAACGGATGTATCTTCGCCAATAATTGTCAGAAGTTAGAATTTCTTTCAACATTATGAAGCCCTTTTTATATATTTTGATTCTGCATCAAAAGCTGAAAATATCTAGTCTCGAAGTCATTTCGAGAAATTGACGTTTTAAGTTTCTGTTTCCAAATTCAAACGGATGTATCTTCGCCAATAATTGTCAGAAGTTAGAATTTCTTTCAACATTATGAAGCCCTTTTTATATATTTTGACTGTGCATCAAAAGCTGAAAATATGTAGTCTCGAAGTCATTTCGAGAAATCGACGTTTTAAGTTTCTGTTTCCAAATTCAAATGGATGTATCTTCGCCAATAATTGTCAGAAGTTAGAATTTCTTTCAACATTATGAAGCCCTTTTTATATATTTTGACCCTGCATCAAAAGCTGAAAATATGTAGTCTCGAAGTCATTTCGAGAAATTGACGTTTTAAGTTTCTGTTTCCAAATTCAAACGGATGTATCTTCGCCAATAATTGTCAGAAGTTAGAATTTCTTTCAACATTATGAAGCCCTTTTTATATATTTTGATTCTGCATCAAAAGCTGAAAATATGTAGTCTCGAAGTCATTTCGAGAAATTGACGTTTTAAGTTTCGGTTTCCAAATTCAAACGGATGTATCTTCGCCAATAATTGTCAGCAGTTAGAATTTCTTTCAACATTATGAAGCCCTTTTTATATATTTTGATTCTGCATCAAAAGCTGAAAATATGTAGTCTCGAAGTCATTTCGAGAAATCGACGTTTTAAGTTTCTGTTTCCAAATTCAAACGGATGTCTCTTCGCCAATAATTGTCAGAAGTTAGAATTTCTTTCAACATTATGAACCCCTTTCTATATATTTTGACCCTGCATCAAAAGCTGAAAATATGTAGTCTCGAAGTCATTTCGAGAAATTGACGTTTTAAGTTTCTGTTTCCAAATTCAAACGGATGTATCTTCGCCAATAATTGTCAGAAGTCAGAATTTCTTTCAACATTATGAAGCCCTTTTTATATATTTTGACTCTGCATCAAAAGCTGAAAATATGTAGTCTCGAAGTCATTTCGAGAAATTGACGTTTTAAGTTTCTGTTTCCAAATTCAAACGGATGTATCTTCGCCAATAATTGCCAGAAGTTAGAATTTCTTTCAACATTATGAAGCCCTTTTTATATATTTTGATTCTGCATCAAAAGCTGAAAATATGTAGTCTCGAAGTCATTTCGAGAAATTGACGTTTTAAGTTTCGGTTTCCAAATTGAAACGGATGTATCTTCGCCAATAATTGTCAGAAGTTAGAATTTCTTTCAACATTATGAAGCCCTTTTTATATATTTTGACTCTGCATCAAAAGCTGAAAATATGTAGTCTCAAAGTCATTTCAAGAAATCGACGTTTTAAGTTTCTGTTTCCAAATTCAAACGGATGTATCTTCGCCAATAATTGTCAGAAGTTAGAATTTCTTTCAACATTATGAAGCCCTTTTTATATATTTTGACTCTGCATCAAAAGCTGAAAATATGTAGTCGCGAAGTCATTTCGAGAAATTGACGTCTAAAGTTTCGGTTTCCAAATTCAAACGGATGTATCTTCGCCAATAATTGTCAGCAGTTAGAATTTCTTTCAACATTATGAAGCCCTTTTTATATATTTTGACTCTGCATCAAAAAGCTTAAAGTATGTAGTCTTGAAGTCATTTCGAGAAATCGACGTTTTAAGTTTCTGTTTCCAAATTCAAACGGATGTATCTTCGCCAATAATTGTCAGAAGTTAGAATTTCTTTCAACATTATAAACCCCTTTCTATATATTTTGATTCTGCATCAAAAGCTGAAAATATGTAGTCTCGAAGTCATTTCGAGGAATTGACGTTTTAAGTTTCTGTTTCCAAATTCAAACGGATGTATCTTCGCCAATAATTGTCAGAAGTTAGAATTTCTTTCAACATTATGAAGCCCTTTTTATATATTTTGACCCTGCATCAAAAGCTGAAAATATGTAGTCTCGAAGTCATTTCGAGAAATTGACGTTTTAAGTTTCTGTTTCCAAATTCAAACGGATGCATCTTCGCCAATAATTGTCAGAAGTTAGAATTTCTTTCAACATTATGAAGCCCTTTTTATATATTTTGACTCTGCATCAAAAGCTGAAAATATGTAGTCTCGAAGTCATTTCGAGAAATTGACGTTTTAAGTTTCTGTTTCCAAATTCAAACGGATGTATCTTCACCAATAATTGTCAGAAGTTAGAATTTCTTTCAACATTATGAAGCCCTTTTTATATATTTTGATTCTACATCAAAAGCTGAAAATATGTAGTCTCGAAGTCATTTCGCGAAATTGACGTTTTAAGTTTCTGTTTCCAAATTCAAACGGATGTATCTTCGCCAATAATTGTCAGAAGTTAGAAATTCTTTCAACATTATGAAGCCCTTTTTATATATTTTGACTGTGCATCAAAAGCTGAAAATATGTAGTCTCGAAGTCATTTCGAGAAATCGACGTTTTAAGTTTCTGTTTCCAAATTCAAACGGATGTATCTTCGTCAATAATTGTCAGAAGTTAGAATTTCTTTCAACATTATGAAGCCCTTTTTATATATTTTGACCCTGCATCAAAAGCTGAAAATATGTAGTCTCGAAGTCATTTCGAGAAATTGACGTTTTAAGTTTCTGTTTCCAAATTCAAACGGATGTATCTTCGTCAATAATTGTCAGAAGTTAGAATTTCTTTCAACATTATGAAGCCCTTTTTATATATTTTGACCCTGCATCAAAAGCTGAAAATATGTAGTCTCGAAGTCATTTCGAGAAATTGACGTTTTAAGTTTCTGTTTCCAAATTCAAACGGATGTATCTTCGCCAATAATTGTCAGAAGTTAGAATTTCTTTCAACATTATGAAGCCCTTTTTATATATTTTGATTCTGCATCAAAAGCTGAAAATATGTAGTCGCGAAGTCATTTCGAGAAATTGACGTTTTAAGTTTCGGTTTCCAAATTCAATCGGATGTATCTTCGCCAATAATTGTCAGCAGTTAGAATTTCTTTCAACATTATGAAGCCCTTTTTACATATTTTGATTCTGCATCAAAAGCTTAAAGTATGTAGTCTTGAAGTCATTTCGAGAAATCGACGTTTTAAGTTTCTGTTTCCAAATTCAAACGGATGTATCTTCGTCAATAATTGTCAGAAGTTAGAATTTATTTCAACATTATGAACCCCTTTTTATATATTTTGATTCTGCATCAAAAGCTGAAAATATGTAGTCTCGAAGTCATTTCGATAAATCGACGTTTTAAGTTTCTGTTTCCAAATTCAAACGGATGTATCTTCGCCAATAATTGTCAGAAGTTAGAATTTCTTTCAACATTATGAAGCCCTTTTTATATATTTTGACTCTGCATCAAAAGCTGAAAATATGTAGTCGCGAAGTCATTTCGAGAAATTGACGTTTTAAGTTTCTGTTTCCAAATTCAAACGGATGTATCTTCGCCAATAATTGCCAGAAGTTAGAATTTTTTTCAACATTATGAAGCCCTTTTTATATATTTTGACTATGCATCAAAAGCTGAAAATATGTAGTCGCGAAGTCATTTCGAGAAATTGACGTTTTAAGTTTCGGTTTCCAAGTTCAAACGGATGTATCTTCGCCAATAATTGTCAGAAGTTAGAATTTCTTTCAACATTATGAAGCCCTTTTTATATATTTTGACTCTGCATCAAAAGCTGAAAATATGTAGTCTCGAAGTCATTTCGAGATATTGGCGTTTTAAGTTTATTTTCCCAAATTCAAACGGATGTATCTTCGCCAATAATTGTCAGAAGTTAGAATTTATTTCAACATTATGAAGCCCTTTTTATATATTTTGACTCTGCTTCAAAAGCTGAAATATGTAGTCTCGAAGTCATTTCGAGAAATTGACGTTTTAAGTTTCTGTTTCCAAATTCAAACGGATGTATCTTCGCCAATAATTGTCAGAAGTTAGAATTTCTTTCAACATTATGAAGCCCTTTTCATATATTTTGACTCTGCATCAAAAGCTGAAAATATGTAGTCGCGAAGTCATTTCGAGAAATTGACGTTTTAAGTTTCGGTTTCCAAATTCAAACGGATGTATCTTCGCCAATAATTGTCAGAAGTTAGAATTTCTTTCAACATTATGAAGCCCTTTTTATATATTTTGACTCTGCTTCAAAAGCTGAAAATATGTAGTCTTGAAGTCATTTCGAGAAATTGACGTTTTAAGTTTCTGTTTCCAAATTCAAACGGATGTATCTTCGCCAATAATTGTCAGAAGTTAGAATTTCTTTCAACATTATGAACCCCTTTTTATATATTTTGATTCTGCATCAAAAGCTGAAAATATGTAGTCTCGAAGTCATTTCGAGAAATTGACGTTTTAAGTTTCTGTTTCCAAATTCAAACGGATGTATCTTCGTCAATAATTGTCAGAAGTTAGAATTTCTTTCAACATTATGAAGCCCTTTTTATATATTTTGACTCTGCATCAAAAGCTGAAAATATGTAGTCTCGAAGTCATTTCGAGAAATTGACGTTTTAAGTTTCTGTTTCCAAATTGAAACGGATGTATCTTCGCCAATAATTGTCAGAAGTTAGAATTTCTTTCAACATTATGAAGCCCTTTTTATATATTTTGACTCTGCATCAAAAGCTGAAAATATGTAGTCTCAAAGTCATTTCGAGAAATTGACGTTTTAAGTTTCTGTTTCCAAATTCAAACGGATGTATCTTCGCCAATAATTGTCAGAAGTTTGAATTTCTTGCAACATTATGAAGCCCTTTTTATATATTTTGACTCTGCATCAAAAGCTGAAAATATGTAGTCTCGAAGTCATTTCGAGAAATTGACGTTTTAAGTTTCGGTTTCCAAATTCAAACGGATGTATCTTCGCCAATAATTGTCAGCAGTTAGAAATTCTTTCAACATTATGAAGCCCTTTTTATATATTTTGACTGTGCATCAAAAGCTGAAAATATGTAGTCTCGAAGTCATTTCGAGAAATCGACGTTTTAAGTTTCTGTTTCCAAATTCAAACGGATGTATCTTCGCCAATAATTGTCAGAAGTTAGAATTTCTTTCAACATTATGAAGCCCTTTTTATATATTTTGACTCTGCTTCAAAAGCTGAAAATATGTAGTCTCGAAGTCATTTCGAGAAATCGACGTTTTAAGTTTCTGTTTCCAAATTCAAACGGATGTATCTTCGCCAATAATTGTCAGAAGTTAGAATTTCTTTCAACATTATGAAGCCCTTTTTATATATTTTGATTCTGCATCAAAAGCTGAAAATATGTAGTCGCGAAGTCATTTCGAGAAATTGACGTTTTAAGTTTCTGTTTCCAAATTCAAACGGATGTATCTTCGCCAATAATTGTCAGAAGTTAGAATTTCTTTCAACATTATGAAGCCCTTTTTATATATTTTGATTCTGCATCAAAAGCTGAAAATATGTAGTCTCGAAGTCATTTCGAGAAATTGACGTTTTAAGTTTCGGTTTCCAAATTCAAACGGATGTATCTTCGCCAATAATTGTCAGCAGTTAGAATTTCTTTCAACATTATGAAGCCCTTTTTATATATTTTGATTCTGCATCAAAAGCTGAAAATATGTAGTCTCGAAGTCATTTCGAGAAATCGACGTTTTAAGTTTCTGTTTCCAAATTCAAACGGATGTCTCTTCGCCAATAATTGTCAGAAGTTAGAATTTCTTTCAACATTATGAACCCCTTTCTATATATTTTGACCCTGCATCAAAAGCTGAAAATATGTAGTCTCGAAGTCATTTCGAGAAATTGACGTTTTAAGTTTCTGTTTCCAAATTCAAACGGATGTATCTTCGCCAATAATTGTCAGAAGTCAGAATTTCTTTCAACATTATGAAGCCCTTTTTATATATTTTGACTCTGCATCAAAAGCTGAAAATATGTAGTCTCGAAGTCATTTCGAGAAATTGACGTTTTAAGTTTCTGTTTCCAAATTCAAACGGATGTATCTTCGCCAATAATTGCCAGAAGTTAGAATTTCTTTCAACATTATGAAGCCCTTTTTATATATTTTGATTCTGCATCAAAAGCTGAAAATATGTAGTCTCGAAGTCATTTCGAGAAATTGACGTTTTAAGTTTCGGTTTCCAAATTGAAACGGATGTATCTTCGCCAATAATTGTCAGAAGTTAGAATTTCTTTCAACATTATGAAGCCCTTTTTATATATTTTGATTCTGCATCAAAAGCTGAAAATATGTAGTCTTGAAGTCATTTCAAGAAATCGACGTTTTAAGTTTCTGTTTCCAAATTCAAACGGATGTATCTTCGCCAATAATTGTCAGAAGTTAGAATTTCTTTCAACATTATGAAGCCCTTTTTATATATTTTGACTCTGCATCAAAAGCTGAAAATATGTAGTCGCGAAGTCATTTCGAGAAATTGACGTCTAAAGTTTCGGTTTCCAAATTCAAACGGATGTATCTTCGCCAATAATTGTCAGCAGTTAGAATTTCTTTCAACATTATGAAGCCCTTTTTATATATTTTGACTCTGCATCAAAAGCTTAAAGTATGTAGTCTTGAAGTCATTTCGAGAAATCGACGTTTTAAGTTTCTGTTTCCAAATTCAAACGGATGTATCTTCGCCAATAATTGTCAGAAGTTAGAATTTCTTTCAACATTATGAAGCCCTTTCTATATATTTTGATTCTGCATCAAAAGCTGAAAATATGTAGTCGCGAAGTCATTTCGAGAAATTGACGTTTTAAGTTTCGGTTTCCAAATTCAAACGGATGTATCTTCGCCAATAATTGTCAGAAGTTAGAATTTCTTTCAACATTATGAAGCCCTTTTTATATATTTTGACCCTGCATCAAAAGCTGAAAATATGTAGTCTCGAAGTCATTTCGAGAAATTGACGTTTTAAGTTTCTGTTTCCAAATTCAAACGGATGCATCTTCGCCAATAATTGTCAGAAGTTAGAATTTCTTTCAACATTATGAAGCCCTTTTTATATATTTTGACTGTGCATCAAAAGCTGAAAATATGTAGTCTCGAAGTCATTTCGAGAAATTGACGTTTTAAGTTTCTGTTTCCAAATTCAAACGGATGTATCTTCACCAATAATTGTCAGAAGTTAGAATTTCTTTCAACATTATGAAGCCCTTTTTATATATTTTGATTCTACATCAAAAGCTGAAAATATGTAGTCTCGAAGTCATTTCGCGAAATTGACGTTTTAAGTTTCTGTTTCCAAATTCAAACGGATGTATCTTCGCCAATAATTGTCAGAAGTTAGAAATTCTTTCAACATTATGAAGCCCTTTTTATATATTTTGACTGTGCATCAAAAGCTGAAAATATGTAGTCTCGAAGTCATTTCGAGAAATCGACGTTTTAAGTTTCTGTTTCCAAATTCAAACGGATGTATCTTCGTCAATAATTGTCAGAAGTTAGAATTTCTTTCAACATTATGAAGCCCTTTTTATATATTTTGACCCTGCATCAAAAGCTGAAAATATGTAGTCTCGAAGTCATTTCGAGAAATTGACGTTTTAAGTTTCTGTTTCCAAATTCAAACGGATGTATCTTCGTCAATAATTGTCAGAAGTTAGAATTTCTTTCAACATTATGAAGCCCTTTTTATATATTTTGACCCTGCATCAAAAGCTGAAAATATGTAGTCTCGAAGTCATTTCGAGAAATTGACGTTTTAAGTTTCTGTTTCCAAATTCAAACGGATGTATCTTCGCCAATAATTGTCAGAAGTTAGAATTTCTTTCAACATTATGAAGCCCTTTTTATATATTTTGACTCTGCATCAAAAGCTGAAAATATGTAGTCTCGAAGTCATTTCGAGAAATTGACGTTTTAAGTTTCGGTTTCCAAATTCAATCGGATGTATCTTCGCCAATAATTGTCAGCAGTTAGAATTTCTTTCAACATTATGAAGCCCTTTTTACATATTTTGATTCTGCATCAAAAGCTTAAAGTATGTAGTCTTGAAGTCATTTCGAGAAATCGACGTTTTAAGTTTCTGTTTCCAAGTTCAAACGGATGTATCTTCGCCAATAATTGTCAGAAGTTAGAATTTCTTTCAACATTATGAAGCCCTTTTTATATATTTTGATTCTGCATCAAAAGCTGAAAATATGTAGTCTCGAAGTCATTTCGAGAAATTGACGTTTTAAGTTTCTGTTTCCAAATTCAAACGGATGTATCTTCGTCAATAATTGTCAGAAGTTAGAATTTATTTCAACATTATGAACCCCTTTTTATATATTTTGATTCTGCATCAAAAGCTGAAAATATGTAGTCTCGAAGTCATTTCGATAAATCGACGTTTTAAGTTTCTGTTTCCAAATTCAAACGGATGTATCTTCGCCAATAATTGTCAGAAGTTAGAATTTCTTTCAACATTATGAAGCCCTTTTTATATATTTTGACTCTGCATCAAAAGCTGAAAATATGTAGTCGCGAAGTCATTTCGAGAAATTGACGTTTTAAGTTTCTGTTTCCAAATTCAAACTGATGTATCTTCGCCAATAATTGCCAGAAGTTAGAATTTCTTTCAACATTATGAAGCCCTTTTTATATATTTTGACTCTGCATCAAAAGCTGAAAATATGTAGTCGCGAAGTCATTTCGAGAAATTGACGTTTTAAGTTTCGGTTTCCAAGTTCAAACGGATGTATCTTCGCCAATAATTGTCAGAAGTTAGAATTTCTTTCAACATTATGAAGCCCTTTTTATATATTTTGATTCTGCATCAAAAGCTGAAAATATGTAGTCTCGAAGTCATTTCGAGAAATTCACGTTTTAAGTTTCTGTTTCCAAATTCAAACGGATGTATATTCGTCAATAATTGTCAGAAGTTAGAATTTATTTCAACATTATGAAGCCCTTTTTATATATTTTGATTCTGCATCAAAAGCTGAAAATATGTAGTCTCGAAGTCATTTCGAGAAATTGACGTTTTAAGTTTCTGTTTCCAAATTGAAACGGATGTATCTTCGCCAATAATTGTCAGAAGTTAGAATTTCTTTCAACATTATGAAGCCCTTTTTATATATTTTGACTCTGCATCAAAAGCTGAAAATATGTAGTCTCGAAGTCATTTCGCGAAATTGACGTTTTAAGTTTCTGTTTCCAAATTCAAACGGATGTATCTTCGCCAATAATTGTCAGAAGTTAGAATTTCTTTCAACATTATGAAGCCCTTTTTATATATTTTGACTCTGCTTCAAAAGCTGAAAATATGTAGTCTTGAAGTCATTTCGAGAAATCGACGTTTTAAGTTTCTGTTTCCAAATTCAAACGGATGTATCTTCGCCAATAATTGTCAGAAGTTAGAATTTCTTTCAACATTATGAACCCCTTTTTATATATTTTGATTCTGCATCAAAAGCTGAAAATATGTAGTCTCGAAGTCATTTCGAGAAATTGACGTTTTAAGTTTCTGTTTCCAAATTCAAACGGATGTATCTTCGTCAATAATTGTCAGAAGTTAGAATTTCTTTCAACATTATGAAGCCCTTTTTATATATTTTGACTCTGCATCAAAAGCTGAAAATATGTAGTCTCGAAGTCATTTCGAGAAATTGACGTTTTAAGTTTCTGTTTCCAAATTGAAACGGATGTATCTTCGCCAATAATTGTCAGAAGTTAGAATTTCTTTCAACATTATGAAGCCCTTTTTATATATTTTGACTCTGCATCAAAAGCTGAAAATATGTAGTCTCAAAGTCATTTCGAGAAATTGACGTTTTAAGTTTCTGTTTCCAAATTCAAACGGATGTATCTTCGCCAATAATTGTCAGAAGTTTGAATTTCTTTCAACATTATGAAGCCCTTTTTATATATTTTGACTCTGCATCAAAAGCTGAAAATATGTAGTCTCGAAGTCATTTCGAGAAATTGACGTTTTAAGTTTCGGTTTCCAAATTCAAACGGATGTATCTTCGCCAATAATTGTCAGCAGTTAGAAATTCTTTCAACATTATGAAGCCCTTTTTATATATTTTGACTGTGCATCAAAAGCTGAAAATATGTAGTCTCGAAGTCATTTCGAGAAATCGACGTTTTAAGTTTCTGTTTCCAAATTCAAACGGATGTATCTTCGCCAATAATTGTCAGAAGTTAGAATTTCTTTCAACATTATGAAGCCCTTTTTATATATTTTGACTCTGCTTCAAAAGCTGAAAATATGTAGTCTCGAAGTCATTTTGAGAAATTGACGTTTTAAGTTTCTGTTTCCAAATTCAAACGGATGTATCTTCGCCAATAATTGTCAGAAGTTAGAATTTCTTTCAACATTATGAAGCCCTTTTTATATATTTTGATTCTGCATCAAAAGCTGAAAATATGTAGTCGCGAAGTCATTTCGAGAAATTGACGTTTTAAGTTTCTGTTTCCAAATTCAAACGGATGTATCTTCGCCAATAATTGTCAGAAGTTAGAATTTCTTTCAACATTATGAAGCCCTTTTTATATATTTTGATTCTGCATCAAAAGCTGAAAAAATGGACTCTCGAAGTCATTTCGAGAAATTGACGTTATAAGTTTCTGTTTCCAAATTCAAACGGATGTATCTTCGCCAATAATTTTCAGAAGTTAGAATTTCTTTCAACATTATGAAGCCCTTTTTATATATTTTGATTCTGCATCAAAAGCTGAAAATATGTAGTCTCGAAGTCATTTCGAGAAATTGACGTTTTAAGTTTCGGTTTCCAAATTCAAACGGATGTATCTTCGCCAATAATTGTCAGAAGTTAGAATTTCTTTCAACATTATGAACCCCTTTCTATATATTTTGATTCTGCATCAAAAGCTGAAAATATGTAGTCTCGAAGTCATTTCGAGAAATTGACGTTTTAAGTTTCGGTTTCCAAATTCAACCGGATGTATCTTCGCCAATAATTGTCAGAAGTTAGAATTTCTTGCAACATTATGAAGCCCTTTTTATATATTTTGATTCTGCATCAAAAGCTGAAAATATGTAGTCTCGAAGTCATTTCGAGAAATTGACGTTTTAAGTTTATTTTCCCAAATTCAAACGGATGTATCTTCGCCAATAATTGTCAGAAGTTAGAATTTCTTTCAACATTATGAAGCCCTTTTTATATATTTCGATTCTGCATCAAAAGCTGAAAATATGTAGTCTCGAAGTCATTTCGATAAATCGACGTTTTAAGTTTCTGTTTCCAAATTCAAACGGATGTATCTTCGCCAATAATTGTCAGAAGTTAGAATTTCTTTCAACATTATGAAGCCCTTTTTATATATTTTGATTCTGCATCAAAAGCTGAAAATATGTAGTTACGAAGTCATTTCGAGAAATTCACGTTTTAAGTTTCTGTTTCCAAATTCAAACGGATGTATCTTCGCCAATAATTGTCAGAAGTTAGAATTTCTTTCAACATTATGAAGCCCTTTTTATATATTTTGATTCTGCATCAAAAGCTGAAAATATGTAGTCTCGAAGTCATTTCGAGAAATTCACGTTTTAAGTTTCTGTTTCCAAATTCAAACGGATGTATCTTCGCCAATAATTGTCAGAAGTTAGAATTTATTTCAACATTATGAAGCCCTTTTTATATATTTTGATTCTGCATCAAAAGCTGAAAATATGTAGTCTCGAAGTCATTTCGCGAAATTGACGTTTTAAGTTTCTGTTTCCAAATTGAAACGGATGTATCTTCGCCAATAATTGTCAGAAGTTAGAATTTCTTTCAACATTATGAAGCCCTTTTTATATATTTTGACTCTGCATCAAAAGCTGAAAATATGTAGTCTCGAAGTCATTTCGCGAAATTGACGTTTTAAGTTTCTGTTTCCAAATTCAAACGGATGTATCTTCGCCAATAATTGTCAGAAGTTAGAATTTCTTTCAACATTATGAAGCCCTTTTTATATATTTTGACTCTGCTTCAAAAGCTGAAAATATGTAGTCTTGAAGTCATTTCGAGAAATCGACGTTTTAAGTTTCTGTTTCCAAATTCAAACGGATGTATCTTCGCCAATAATTGTCAGAAGTTAGAATTTCTTTCAACATTATGAACCCTTTTTTATATATTTTGATTCTGCATCAAAAGCTGAAAATATGTAGTCTCGAAGTCATTTCGAGAAATTGACGTTTTAAGTTTCTGTTTCCAAATTCAAACGGATGTATCTTCGTCAATAATTGTCAGAAGTTAGAATTTCTTTCAACATTATGAAGCCCTTTTTATATATTTTGACTCTGCATCAAAAGCTGAAAATATGTAGTCTCGAAGTCATTTCGCGAAATTGACGTTTTAAGTTTCTGTTTCCAAATTGAAACGGATGTATCTTCGCCAATAATTGTCAGAAGTTAGAATTTCTTTCAACATTATGAAGCCCTTTTTATATATTTTGACTCTGCATCAAAAGCTGAAAATATGTAGTCTCAAAGTCATTTCGAGAAATAGACGTTTTAAGTTTCTGTTTCCAAATTCAAACGGATGTATCTTCGCCAATAATTGTCAGAAGTTAGAATTTCTTTCAACATTATGAAGCCCTTTTTATATATTTTGACTCTGCTTCAAAAGCTGAAAATATGTAGTCTCGAAGTCATTTCGAGAAATCGACGTTTTAAGTTTCTGTTTCCAAATTCAAACGGATGTATCTTCGCCAATAATTGTCAGAAGTTAGAATTTCTTTCAACATTATGAAGCCCTTTTTATATATTTTGATTCTGCATCAAAAGCTGAAAATATGTAGTCGCGAAGTCATTTCGAGAAATTGACGTTTTAAGTTTCTGTTTCCAAATTCAAACGGATGTATCTTCGCCAATAATTGTCAGAAGTTAGAATTTCTTTCAACATTATGAAGCCCTTTTTTATATATTTTGACCCTGCATCAAAAGCTGAAAATATGTAGTCTCGAAGTCATTTCGAGAAATTGACGTTTTAAGTTTCTGTTTCCAAATTCAAACGGATGTATCTTCGTCAATAATTGTCAGAAGTTAGAATTTCTTTCAACATTATGAAGCCCTTTTTATATATTTTGATTCTGCATCAAAAGCTTAAAGTATGTAGTCTTGAAGTCATTTCGAGAAATCGACGTTTTAAGTTTCTGTTTCCAAATTCAAACGGATGTATCTTCGCCAATAATTGTCAGAAGTTAGAATTTCTTTCAACATTATGAACCCCTTTCTATATATTTTGATTCTGCATCAAAAGCTGAAAATATGTAGTCGCGAAGTCATTTCGAGAAATCGACGTTTTAAGTTTCTGTTTCCAAATTCAAACGGATGTATCTTCGCCAATAATTGTCAGAAGTTAGAATTTCTTGCAACATTATGAACCCCTTTTTATATATTTTGATTCTGCATCAAAAGCTGAAAATATGTAGTCTCGAAGTCATTTCGAGAAATTGACGTTTTAAGTTTCTGTTTCCAAATGCAAACGGATGTATCTTCGCCAATAATTGCCAGAAGTTAGAATTTCTTTCAACATTATGAAGCCCTTTTTATATATTTTGATTCTGCATCAAAAGCTGAAAATATGTAGTCTCGAAGCCATATCGAGAAATTAACGTTTTAAGTTTCTGTTTCCAAATTCAAACGGATGTATCTTCGCCAATAATTGTCAGAAGTTAGAATTTCTTTCAACATTATGAAGCCCTTTTTATATATTTTGATTCTGCATCAAAAGCTGAAAATATGTAGTCTTGAAGTCTTGAAGTCAATTCGAGAAATTCACGTTTTAAGTTTCTGTTTCCAAATTCAAACGGATGTATCTTCGCCAATAATTGTCAGAAGTTAGAATTTCTTTCAACATTATGAAGCCCTTTTTATATATTTTGACCCTGCATCAAAAGCTGAAAATATGTAGTCTCGAACTCATTTCGAGAAATCGACGTTTTAAGTTTCTGTTTCCAAATTCAAACGGATGTATCTTCGCCAATAATTGTCAGAAGTTAGAATTTCTTGCAACATTATGAAGCCCTTTTTATATATTTTGATTCTGCATCAAAAGCTGAAAATATGTAGTCTCGAAGTCATTTCGAGAAATTGGCGTTTTAAGTTTCTGTTTCCTAATTCAAACGGATGTATCTTCGCCAATAATTGTCAGAAGTTAGGATTTCTTTCAACATTATGAAGCCCTTTTTATATATTTTGACTCTGCATCAAAAGCTGAAAATATGTAGTCTCGAAGTCATTTCGAGAAATTGACGTTTTAAGTTTCTGTTTCCAAATTCAAACGGATGTATCTTCGCCAATAATTGTCAGAAGTTAGAATTTCTTTCAACATTATGAACCCCTTTTTATATATTTTGATTCTGCATCAAAAGCTGAAAATATGTAGTCTCGAAGTCATTTCGAGAAATTGACGTTTTAAGTTTCTGTTTCCAAATTCAAACGGATGTATCTTCGCCAATAATTGTCAGAAGTTAGAATTTCTTTCAACATTATGAAGCCCTTTTTATATATTTTGACTCTGCATCAAAAGCTGAAAATATGTAGTCTCGAAGTCATTTCGAGAAATTGACGTTTTAAGTTTCTGTTTCCAAATTCAAACGGATGTATCTTCGTCAATAATTGTCAGAAGTTAGAATTTCTTTCAACATTATGAAGCCCTTTTTGTATATTTTGACTCTGCTTCAAAAGCTGAAAATATGTAGTCTCGAAGTCATTTCGAGAAATTGACGTTTTAAGTTTCTGTTTCCAAATTCAAACGGATGTATCTTCGCCAATAATTGTCAGAAGTTAGAATTTCTTGCAACATTATGAAGCCCTTTTTATATATTTTGACTCTGCATCAAAAGCTGAAAATATGTAGTCTCGAAGTCATTTCGAGAAATTGACGTTTTAAGTTTCGGTTTCCAAATTCAAACGGATGTATCTTCGCCAATAATTGTCAGAAGTCAGAATTTCTTTCAACATTATGAAGCCCTTTTTATATATTTTGATTCTGCATCAAAAGCTTAAAGTATGTAGTCTTGAAGCCATTTCGAGAAATTGACGTTTTAAGTTTCTGTTTCCAAATTCAAACGGATGTATCTTCGCCAATAATTGTCAGAAGTTAGAATTTCTTTCAACATTATGAAGCCCTTTTTATATATTTTGACTATGCATCAAAAGCTGAAAATATGTAGTCTCGAAGTCATTTCGAGAAATTGACGTTTTAAGTTTCTGTTTCCAAATTCAAATGGATGTATCTTCACCAATAATTGTCAGAAGTTAGAATTTCTTTCAACATTTATGAAGCCCTTTTTATATATTTTTGATTCTACATCAAAAGCTGAAAATATGTAGTCTCGAAGTCATTTCGAGAAATTGACGTCTTAAGTTTCTGTTTCCAAATTCAAACGGATGTATCTTCGCCAATAATTGTCAGAAGTTAGAATTTCTTGCAACATTATGAAGCCCTTTTTATATATTTTGACTCTGCATCAAAAGCTGAAAATATGTAGTCGCGAAGTCATTTCGAGAAACTGACGTTTTAAGTTTCGGTTTCCAAATTCAAACGGATGTATCTTCGCCAATAATTGTCAGAAGTTAGAATTTCTTTCAACATTATGAAGCCCTTTTTATATATTTTGATTCTGCATCAAAAGCTGAAAATATGTAGTCGCGAAGTCATTTCGAGAAATTGACGTTTTAAGTTTCTGTTTCCAAATTGAAACGGATGTATCTTCGCCAATAATTGTCAGAAGTTAGAATTTCTTTCAACATTATGAAGCCCTTTTTATATATTTTGACTCTGCATCAAAAGCTGAAAATATGTAGTCTCGAAGTCATTTCGCGAAATTGACGTTTTAAGTTTCTGTTTCCAAATTCAAACGGATGTATCTTCGCCAATAATTGTCAGAAGTTAGAATTTCTTTCAACATTATGAAGCCCTTTTTATATATTTTGACTCTGCATCAAAAGCTGAAAATATGTAGTCGCGAAGTCATTTCGAGAAATTGACGTCTAAAGTTTCGGTTTCCAAATTCAAACGGATGTATCTTCGCCAATAATTGTCAGCAGTTAGAATTTCTTTCAACATTATGAAGCCCTTTTTATATATTTTGATTCTGCATCAAAAGCTTAAAGTATGTAGTCTTGAAGTCATTTCGAGAAATCGACGTTTTAAGTTTCTGTTTCCAAATTCAAACGGATGTATCTTCGCCAATAATTGTCAGAAGTTAGAATTTCTTTCAACATTATGAACCCCTTTCTATATATTTTGATTCTGCATCAAAAGCTGAAAATATGTAGTCTCGAAGTCATTTCGAGAAATTGACGTTTTAAGTTTCTGTTTCCAAATTCAAACGGATGTATCTTCGCCAATAATTGTCAGAAGTTAGAATTTCTTTCAACATTATGAAGCCCTTTTTATATATTTTGATTCTGCATCAAAAGCTGAAAATATGTAGTCTCGAAGTCATTTCGAGAAATTTACGTTTTAAGTTTCTGTTTCCAAATTCAAACGGATGTATCTTCGCCAATAATTGTCAGAAGTCAGAATTTCTTTCAACATTATGAAGCCCTTTTTATATATTTTGATTCTGCATCAAAAGCTGAAAATATGTAGTCTCGAAGTCATTTCGAGAAATTGACGTTTTAAGTTTCTGTTTCCAAATTCAAACGGATGTATCTTCGCCAATGATTGTCAGAAGTTAGAATTTCTTTCAACATTATGAAGCCCTTTTTATATATTTTGATTCTGCATCAAAAGCTGAAAATATGTAGTCTCAAAGTCATTTCGAGAAATTGACGTTTTAAGTTTCTGTTTCCAAATTCAAACGGATGTATCTTCACCAATAATTGTCAGAAGTTAGAATTTCTTTCAACATTATGAAGCCCTTTTTATATATTTTGATTCTGCATCAAAAGCTGAAAATATGTAGTCTCAAAGTCATTTCGAGAAATTGACGTTTTAAGTTTCTGTTTCCAAATTCAAACGGATGTATCTTCGCCAATAATTGTCAGAAGTTAGAATTTCTTTCAACATTATGAAGCCCTTTTCATATATTTTGACTGTTGTTGGAAATTTGGGGTTATGGGTGCAGGCTTACTGATCGAAACACCGGGCCCATGACCATTAATAACACGAGGAGTTTTCTATAGAGGTTATGTTCATATAAACGTTTTAATAACTTTTCGTCGTGCGCTGCGCGACCTTCTCTGCTTAATGGAATGGAACGACTAAATTACGCTAATCAATGTTCTGCTCGTCTTTACAGTGATCTGTTAAGAGACTCGCATACAGGATGTTATGGTAACTCTATGTACATTGTGCATACAGAACTATGTAAACATTGTTGCTTTAACATATTATTATACTATTCGCGATAGTAACAATACGCTCCCTTAAAGTAACAATACGCTTAACTTAAATATATGTAACTCCCAAACTCGAAATGCATTCGCGATGTTTGGTCCCGCTCAGACCTTTCGTCAGGACGTCTGCTGGCATCTGTTCTGTTTGCATATACTCCACTTCAATGTCGCCGCTCAGGTATTTTTGCTTGATGAAGTGGTGGCGTACATCTATATGTTTTGTACGCGGGTGAAGCCCGAAGCCTGTAACCAGTTTTTGTGCGCTCTGATTGTCATTATAAAGACGCACCGTGGCGCAGTCTTTGCCAACACTGTTTAGTAGGGCCTTCAGATATAGTGCCTCCTTGACCGCTTCGGACATCGCAAGGTACTCCGACTCAGTACTCGATAGTGCCACAGTACGTTGCTTGCGTGCCTCCCAGCACACAGCTGCTCCAGATAGTATGAACGCCTGCCCTGAATAGGAGCGCCTATCGCTTAGATTCGCTCCCCAATCTGCATCGACCACGCCTGTTTGCTTGTATAACAGGCCCAATTTCTTTGTACCGCTTAGATACCTCAATATGCGTTTCGCTGCCTTCCAGTGCTCGACATTGTAATTGCTGTTGAACTGACTTATAAAGCTCACAGCAAACGCAATATCCGGGCGTGTCGTAACTGAAAGAAGCATTAAAGCACCAATTAAGCTTTGATAAGGATACTTTCGCATTTCGCCTTCGTCGATAATCTCAGGACGCTTCAGGTTACACTTTGCCTCGATTGGTGTCAATGCAGGCTTGCATTTGATCATGCCAAATTTCTTCAATATGGCACCAACATATAGTTCCTGTGAAATGAATATCCAGTGCTTGTCTATGCTCTGCTTAAATTGTATGCCTAGGCAAGTCCTCACTTTGCCGATATCCTTCATCTCAAAAGCATTGCAGAGATCTGCCTTAATATTTTCCATCCACGTAGGGTCATTTGATGCTAACAATAAGTCATCAACGTATATCGTGATAAGCAGAGTTTTGCTCCCTTGTCTCCTTACAAATAAGCATGGGTCCTGTTTGGTGGGCTCCAATCCACTCTCCAGTAATTTAGTGGTCAACTTGTGGTACCAACGTAGGCAGATTGCCGCAGTCCATAAAGGGCCTTCCGTATTAGACAAACAGGATTCTTGGATTTGCTTATTCCTTTCCGCCAAGCTGCAGCGGCTTTTAGATATGCCGCTCCTTGAGGGGTGTCCCTTGTTCCGATCGGTGATCCTGATTCTAACTTTTCCATGAAGTCGGTAAATCCGTCTGGTATATCCATGAAGACGCTCTCTTCGAGCTCTCCATTTAAATATGCCGTAACCACATCCATTTGGTGGATTTCCATGTCAGCTTCTACTGCTAATGATATAAGCAGTCTGACCGATGTAAATCGTACTACGGGTGAATAAGTGTCATGATAATCTTCTCCTGGTCGCTGAGCGTATCCCGTGGCCACCAGACGCACTTTCTTCTTGCCTGCAGCGCTGCCGTCATCCTTTGTGCGAAATACCATTCTGTTGCCGATAACTTTACGATCGGCTGGTCGTTCTACGAGGTCCCACGTTTCATTTAGCACTTGAGCTAAAAACTCGTCCTCGATTGCTTTAGTCCACGCGTCTGCTTCCTTAGAATTTTTAGCTTCTTGCAACGTAGACGGACCGTCTACGCATGTAAAAGCCATTTCGCACTCCTCAATGATGTCATCCTCTGCCTTGGCGTCTCCCGCCTCATCATTGCTGCTGCTGCTGCATCGTACCTCTTTGTACAATTTTCGTGGCCTTCCGCGTTGACCCGTCCGAATAGTTTTTAGACGCCCCCGACCACAACGCGGATTGTGTAGTTCTTGCTTCTCCTCTTCGGATTCGTCCATCGCATCCTCACAGTGCTCACTTGGCTCATTTGTTGTGATGACGACGTCAATGTCTTCTTTGCCATAGAATTCTTCATATTTCGTTTTGAAACCTGGAATATCCAAGAATTTTACATCGTTAGATATGATCACCTTGTGCCTTTCCGGCACGTATAACCGATACGCTTTCGAGCTTGTTGCGTATCCCAGCAGAATGCACTCTTCAGATCTGGAATCGAATTTGCCTTTCTTGACGCCTTTCTCAAGCGCAAATGCCTTTGTGCCAAACGTTCGCATGTGGGCCAGAGTCGGGATCTTATTTGTCCACATGGTGTAGGGAATCCCTCCAGATAGTCCTTTCGTTGGGCATCTGTTGAGAATGTAGCAAGCTGTGCTTACAGCTTTTACCCAAAACATCGGAGGCGCTACCGCTTGTTTCATCATGCACATGGCCATTTCCTCAAGGGTTCTGTTTTGCCTCTCAGCCAATCCGTTTTGCTGGGGTGTATATGGGGCACTAAGCCTACGCCGGATGCCATGCCTCTTCAGATAGTTATCAAACACCACGTTGAAATTTTCGGTTCCGTTGTCTGATTGTAGTGCTTTTATTTTCCTTCCGGAGAAGTTTTCCACTTCTGCTTTATATTGCCTGAACATTTTAAACACCTCAGATTTTTGTTTAAGGAAATATATCTCGCAATATCTTGACTGATCATCGATAAAGGTTACATAATATCTGTAACCACTCATGGACTCTTTCCTCATTGGCCCGCATACGTCGCTGTGTATAATTTCGAGCAAATCAGTCGTTCTCATATCAGTTGTAGTTTTATAAGTGTTTGTTGTTTGTTTCTCACTTACACATACTTCACATTTCGACAACTTTTCGTTGTCTTTGACATTCATACTGTACACTCTGCCGCTTTTCGCAATGCTCTGTAAATCTCCTCCGTTTAAGTGTCCCATGCGGTAATGCCACATGTCAATATTCTTTTGACTGCGCCCTTCTATGCTGTTTGCTTGGATCCGCTCACTGTCCAAGTAGTATAGGTTTCCATATCTTTTTGCACGCAACCAAACCATATTATTGTTTTTCATTATCAACGCATCGTTTTTTCTGAAATGGACCTCGTAACCTCTGTCTGTGATCTTTGCGATCGACAGCAGACTTTGTCTCAGATCGGGCACACAAAGCACTTCACTCAGAGTTACATTCTCTTTTGTTTGATTTTCTTCAACTGCGATTCGTACATCACCGACTCCACTGATCTGTGTCGTTTCATTGTTTGCCAAATGCAATGTCTTTTCGATCATTGCGATATTTTCAAAGGAATCCACATTTGAAGTCATATGCGCCGTACATCCACTGTCTAGGCACCACATACCAACTTTATTTACACAGAAATTGGTCTGACAAGCGAGCGTGGCTTCTTCAGCTCTCTTTGCTCTCTCTCTTTGGTTCTCTGGCTCTTCGCCTTTGCCTTTTGCCTTGTTACGACAGTTGCGCGCTATATGTCCCGTTTTATTGCAAGTAAAACATTTTCTGTTCTCTCGCATTTTTGTCGGCTTATCGCGTTTACCGTTTTGTCGGTGAGCGAACATTACGTTTTGTTCTTCACGTTCACACTTAGTTTTGCGCGCATTTACTTCTTCTAGTATTTTTACTTTTAGAACATCTGACCTTGGAAGATCATCTCTTGCTTCCATTGCGCACCGAAACGTTTCGTATGATTCGGGCAAACTGTAAAGCAGCAGTATGCTGAGCAAATCATCGCCTATTGTCACGCCAATTTCTCTGAGTTGCTTCACAGCCTCGAAGAACTCGTACACATGTTGGCGCGCATTGCCATCTTCACTTAGCCGCGACAATGCGATTTTCTTCAGGAGAGATGCTTTCCGCACTGGTCCTCTTGATTGAAATGTTTCCCTAAGCTTTGTCCAGCAGTTGGCAGCTGACGTACATCCTTCAATTACGGCCAATTCGGATGGCCTAATCGCCAACACTATATCCGCACGTGCTTTTTCGTCATACGTTTTCCATACGGCGGAGTCGTTCCCGTCCGTGAGAGGGCACTTCTTAGTGCCGTCCACGTACTGCCATAGGTCGTTCTTCACTAGTACGGCTTGCATTTGTAATTTCCATGTATCGTAATTTTCTGCGCACAGTGGTTCTATTTTTATAAAGGCACTCATTTTTTCACTTTTTGCATTTATAACCTTCTATTGTTCTCAAGTGATTATTATAATTTTCCGCGCAGTGGAAGCGTGCTGGGCCCATAACCTGTTGGAAATTTGGGGTTATGGGTGCAGGCTTACTGATCGAAACACCGGGCCCATGACCATTAATAACACGAGGAGTTTTCTATAGAGGTTATGTTCATATAAACGTTTTAATAACTTTTCGTCGAGCGCTGCGCGACCTTCTATGCTTAATGGAATGGAACGACTAAATTACGCTAATCAATGTTCTGCTCGTCTTTACAGTGATCTGTTAAGAGACTCGCATACAGGATGTTATGGTAACTCTATGTACATTGTGCATACAGAACTATGTAAACATTGTTGCTTTAACATATTAATATACTATTCGCGATAATAACAATAACTGTGCATCAAAAGCTGAAAATATGTAGTCTCGAAGTCATTTCGAGAAATCGACGTTTTAAGTTTCTGTTTCCAAATTCAAACGGATGTATCTTCGCCAATAATTGTCAGAAGTTAGAATTTCTTTCAACATTATGAAGCCCTTTTTATATATTTTGATTCTGCGTCAAAAGCTGAAAATATGTAGTCTCGAAGTCATTTCGAGAAATTGACGTTTTAAGTTTCTGTTTCCAAATTCAAACGGATGTATCTTCGCCAATAATTGTAAGAAGTTAGAATTTCTTTCAACATTATGAAGCCCTTTTTATATATTTTGACTCTGCTTCAAAAGCTGAAAATATGTAGTCTCGAAGTCATTACGAGAAATCGACGTGTATAAGTTTCCGTATCCCAAATCAAACGGATGTATCTTCGCACATAATAGTCAGCAGTTAGAATTTCTTTCAACATTATGAAGCCCTTTTTATATATTTTGACTCTGCTTCAAAAGCTGAAAATATGTAGTCTCGAAGTCATTTCGAGAAATTGACGTTTTAAGTTTCTGTTTCCAAATTCAAACGGATGTATCTTCGCCAATAATTGTCAGAAGTTAGAATTTCTTTCAACATTATGAAGCCCTTTTTATATATTTTGATTCTGCATCAAAAGCTGAAAATATGTAGTCTCGAAGTCATTTCGAGAAATCGACGTTTTAAGTTTCTGTTTCCAAATTCAAACGGATGTATCTTCGCCAATAATTGTCAGAAGTTAGAATTTCTTTCAACATTATGAAGCCCTTTTTATATATTTTGACTCTGCTTCAAAAGCTGAAAATATGTAGTCTCGAAGTCATTTCGAGAAATCGACGTTTTAAGTTTCTGTTTCCAAATTCAAACGGATGTATCTTCGCCAATAATTGTCAGAAGTTAGAATTTCTTTCAACATTATGAAGCCCTTTTTATATATTTTGACCCTGCATCAAAAGCTGAAAATATGTAGTCTCGAAGTCATTTCGAGAAATCGACGTTTTAAGTTTCTGTTTCCAAATTCAAACGGATGTATCTTCGCCAATAATTGTCAGAAGTTAGAATTTCTTTCAACATTATGAACCCCTTTCTATATATTTTGATTCTGCATCAAAAGCTAAAAATATGTAGTCTCGAAGTCATTTCGAGAAATCGACGTTTTAAGTTTCTGTTTCCAAATTCAAACGGATGTATCTTCGCCAATAATTGTCAGAAGTTAGAATTTCTTTCAACATTATGAAGCCCTTTTTATATATTTTGATTCTGCATCAAAAGCTGAAAATATGTAGTCTCGAAGTCATTTCGAGAAATCGGCGTTTTAAGTTTCTGTTTCCAAATTCAAACGGATGTATCTTCGCCAATAATTGTCAGAAGTTAGAATTTCTTTCAACATTATGAAGCCCTTTTTATATATTTTGACTGTGCATCAAAAGCTGAAAATATGTAGTCTCGAAGTCATTTCGAGAAATTGACGTTTTAAGTTTCTGTTTCCAAATTCAAACGGATGTATCTTCGCCAATAATTGTCAGAAGTTAGAATTTCTTGCAACATTATGAACCCCTTTTTATATATTTTGATTCTGCATCAAAAGCTGAAAATATGTAGTCTCGAAGTCATTTCGCGAAATTGACGTTTTAAGTTTATTTTCCCAAATTCAAACGGATGTATCTTCGCCAATAATTGCCAGAAGTTAGAATTTCTTTCAACATTATGAAGCCCTTTTTATATATTTTTTCTCTGCATCAAAAGCTGAATATATGTAGTCTCGAAGTCATTTCGAGAAATTGACGTTTTAAGTTTCTGTTTCCAAATTCAAACGGATGTATCTTCGTCAATAATTGTCAGAAGTTAGAATTTATTTCAACATTATGAAGCCCTTTTTATATATTTTGATTCTGCATCAAAAGCTGAAAATATGTAGTCTCGAAGTCATTTCGAGAAATCGACGTTTTAAGTTTCTGTTTCCCAAATTCAAACGGGATGTATCTTCGGCCAATCATTGTCAGAAGTTAGAATTTCTTTCAACATTATGAAGCCGTTTTTATATATTTTGATTCTGCATCAAAAGCTGAAAATATGTAGTCTCGAAGTCATTTCGAGAAATTCACGTTTTAAGTTTCTGTTTCCAAATTCAAACGGATGTATCTTCGTCAATAATTGTCAGAAGTTAGAATTTATTTCAACATTATGAAGCCCTTTTTATATATTTTGATTCTGCATCAAAAGCTGAAAATATGTAGTCTCGAAGTCATTTCGATAAATCGACGTTTTAAGTTTCTGTTTCCAAATTCAAACGGATGTATCTTCGCCAATAATTGTCAGAAGTTAGAATTTCTTTCACATTATGAAGCCCTTTTTATATATTTTGATTCTGCATCAAAAGCTGAAAATATGTAGTCTCGAAGTCATTTCGAGAAATTCACGTTTTAAGTTTCTGTTTCCAAATTCAAACGGATGTATCTTCGTCAATAATTGTCAGAAGTTAGAATTTATTTCAACATTATGAAGCCCTTTTTATATATTTTGATTCTGCATCAAAAGCTGAAAATATGTAGTCTCGAAGTCATTTCGATAAATCGACGTTTTAAGTTTCTGTTTCCAAATTCAAACGGATGTATCTTCGCCAATAATTGTCAGAAGTTAGAATTTCTTTCAACATTATGAAGCCCTTTTTATATATTTTGATTCTGCATCAAAAGCTGAAAATATGTAGTCTCGAAGTCATTTCGAGAAATTCACGTTTTAAGTTTCTGTTTCCAAATTCAAACGGATGTATCTTCGTCAATAATTGTCAGAAGTTAGAATTTATTTCAACATTATGAAGCCCTTTTTATATATTTTGATTCTGCATCAAAAGCTGAAAATATGAAGTCTCGAAGTCATTTCGATAAATCGACGTTTTAAGTTTCTGTTTCCAAATTCAAACGGATGTATCTTCGCCAATAATTGTCAGAAGTTAGAATTTCTTTCAACATTATGAAGCCCTTTTTATATATTTTGATTCTGCATCAAAAGCTGAAAATATGTAGTCTCGAAGTCATTTCGAGAAATTGACGTTTTAAGTTTCTGTTTCCTAATTCAAACGGATGTATCTTCGCCAATAATTGTCAGAAGTTAGAATTTCTTTCAACATTATGAAGCCCTTTTTAAATATTTTGATTCTGAATCAAAAGCTGAAAATATGTAGTCTCGAAGTCATTTCGAGAAATTGACGTTTTAAGTTTCTGTTTCCAAATTCAAACGGATGTATCTTCGCCAATAATTGTCAGAAGTTAGAATTTCTTTCAACATTATGAAGCCCTTTTTATATATTTTGACTCTGCATCAAAAGCTTAAAGTATGTAGTCTTGAAGTCATTTCGAGAAATTGACGTTTTACGTTTCTGTTTCCAAATTCAAACGGTTGTATCTTCGTCAATAATGTCCAAAGTCAGAATTTCTTTCAAGATTATGAAGCCTTATTTATATATATTGATTCTGCATCAAAAGTTGAAAATATGTAGTCTCGAAGTCATTTCGAGAAATCGACGTTTTAAGTTTCTGTTTCCAAATTCAAACGGATGTATCTTCGCCAATAATTGTCAGAAGTTAGAATTTCTTTCAACATTATGAAGCCCTTTTTATATATTTTGATTCTGCATCAAAAGCTGAAAATATGTAGTCTCGAAGTCATTTCGCGAAATTGACGTTTTAAGTTTCTGTTTCCAAATTCAAACGGATGTATCTTCGCCAATAATTGTCAGAAGTTAGAATTTCTTTCAAGATTATGAAGCCTTATTTATATATATTGATTCTGCATCAAAAGTTGAGAATATGTATTCTTGAAATAAAATCGAGAAATTGATGTTTTACGTTTCTGTTTCCCAATTCAAACGGATGTATCTTCGCCAATAATGTCCAAAGTCAGAATTTCTTTCAAGATTATGAAGCCTTATTTATATATATTGATTCTGCATCAAAAGTTGAGAATATGTAGTCTCGAAGTCATTTCGCGAAATTGACGTTTTAAGTTTCTGTTTCCAAATTCAAACGGATGTATCTTCGCCAATAATTGTCAGAAGTTAGAATTTCTTTCAACATTATGAAGCCCTTTTTATATATTTTGATTCTGCATCAAAAGCTGAAAATATGTAGTCTCAAAGTCATTTCGAGAAATCGACGTTTTAAGTTTCTGTTTCCAAATTCAAACGGATGTATCTTCGCCAATAATTGTCAGAAGTCAGAATTTCTTTCAACATTATGAAGCCCTTTTTATATATTTTGACTGTGCATCAAAAGCTGAAAATATGTAGTCTCGATGTCATTTCGAGAAATTGACGTTTTAAGTTTCGGTTTCCAAATTCAAACGGATGTATCTTCGCCAATAATTGTCAGAAGTTAGAATTTCTTTCAACATTATGAAGCCCTTTTATATATTTTGACTCTGCATCAAAAGCTGAAAATATGTAGTCGCGAAGTCATTTCGAGAAATTGACGTTTTAAGTTTCTGTTTCCAAATTCAAACGGATGTATCTTCGCCAATAATTGTCAGAAGTTAGAATTTCTTTCAACATTATGAAGTCCTTTTTATATATTTTGACCCTGCATCAAAAGCTGAAAATATGTAGTCTCGAAGTCATTTCGAGAAATTGACGTTTTAAGTTTCTGTTTCCAAATTCAAACGGATGTATCTTCGCCAATAATTGTCAGAAGTTAGAATTTCTTTCAACATTATGAAGCCCTTTTTATATATATTGACTCTGCATCAAAAGCTGAAAATATGTAGTCTCAAAGTCATTTCGAGAAATTGACGTTTTAAGTTTATTTTCCCAAATTCAAACGGATGTATCTTCGCCAATAATTGTCAGAAGTTAGAATTTCTTTCAACATTATGAAGCCCTTTTTATATATTTTGACTCTGCATCAAAAGCTGAAAATATGTAGTCGCGAAGTCATTTCGAGAAATTGACGTTTTAAGTTTCGGTTTCCAAATTCAAACGGATGTATCTTCGCCAATAATTGTCAGAAGTTAGAATTTCTTTCAACATTATGAAGCCCTTTTTATATATTTTGATTCTGCATCAAAAACTTAAAGTATGTAGTCTTGAAGTCATTTCGAGAAATCGACGTTTTAAGTTTCTGTTTCCAAATTCAAACGGATGTATCTTCGCCAATAATTGTCAGAAGTTAGAATTTCTTTCAACATTATGAAGCCCTTTTTATATATTTTGATTCTGCATCAAAAGCTGAAAATATGTAGTCTCGAAGTTATTTCGAGAAATTGACGTTTTAAGTTTCTGTTTCCAAATTCAAACGGATGTATCTTCGCCAATAATTGTCAGAAGTTAGAATTTCTTTCAACATTATGAAGCCCTTTTTATATATTTTGATTCTGCATCAAAAGCTGAAAATATGTAGTCTCGAAGTCATTTCGAGAAATCGACGTTTTAAGTTTATTTTCCCAAATTCAAACGGATGTATCTTCGCCAATAATTGTCAGAAGTCAGAATTTCTTTCAACATTATGAAGCCCTTTTTATATATTTTGACTCTGCATCAAAAGCTGAAAATATGTAGTCGCGAAGTCATTTCGAGAAATTGACGTTTTAAGTTTCTGTTTCCAAATTCAAACGGATGTATCTTCGCCAATAATTGTCAGAAGTTAGAATTTCTTTCAACATTATGAAGCCCTTTTTATATATTTTGATTCTGCATCAAAAGCTGAAAATATGTAGTCGCGAAGTCATTTCGAGAAATTGACGTTTTAAGTTTCGGTTTCCAAATTCAAACGGATGTATCTTCGCCAATAATTGTCAGAAGTTAGAATTTCTTTCAACATTATGAAGCCCTTTTTATATATTTTGACCCTGCATCAAAAGCTGAAAATATGTAGTCTCGAAGTCATTTCGAGAAATTGACGTTTTAAGTTTATTTTCCCAAATTCAAACGGATGTATCTTCGCCAATAATTGTCAGAAGTTAGAATTTCTTTCAACATTATGAAGCCCTTTTTATATATTTTGACTATGCATCAAAAGCTGAAAATATGTAGTCTCGAAGTCATTTCGAGAAATCGACGTTTTAAGTTTATTTTCCCAAATTCAAGCGGATGTATCTTCGCCAATAATTGTCAGAAGTCAGAATTTCTTTCAACATTATGAAGCCCTTTTTATATATTTTGACTCTGCATCAAAAGCTGAAAATATGTAGTCGCGAAGTCATTTCGAGAAATTGACGTTTTAAGTTTCTGTTTCCAAATTCAAACGGATGTATCTTCGCCAATAATTGCCAGAAGTTAGAATTTCTTTCAACATTATGAAGCCCTTTTTATATATTTTTTCTCTGCATCAAAAGCTGAAAATATGTAGTCGCGAAGTCATATTCCAAAAATCGACGTTTTAAGTTTCTGTTTCCAAATTCAAACGGATGTATCTTCGCCAATAATTGTCAGAAGTTAGAATTTCTTTCAACATTATGAAGCCCATTTTATATATTTTGATTCTGCATCAAAAGCTGAAAATATGTAGTCTCGAAGTCATTTCGAGAAATTGACGTTTTAAGTTTCTGTTTCCAAATTCAAACGGATGTATCTTCGTCAATAATTGTCAGAAGTTAGAATTTATTTCAACATTATGAAGCCCTTTTTATATATTTTGATTCTGCATCAAAAGCTGAAAATATGTAGTCTCGAAGTCATTTCGAGAAATCGACGTTTTAAGTTTCTGTTTCCAAATTCAAACGGATGTATCTTCGCCAATAATTGTCAGAAGTTAGAATTTCTTTCAACATTATGAAGCCCTTTTTATATATTTTGATTCTGCATCAAAAGCTTAAAGTATGTAGTCTTGAAATCATTTCGAGAAATTCACGTTTTAAGTTTCTGTTTCCAAATTCAAACGGATGTATCTTCGCCAATAATTGTCAGAAGTTAGAATTTCTTTCAACATTATGAAGCCCTTTTTATATATTTTGATTCTGCATCAAAAGCTGAAAATATGTAGTCTCGAAGTCATTTCGAGAAATTCACGTTTTAAGTTTCTGTTTCCAAATTCAAACGGATGTATCTTCGTCAATAATTGTCAGAAGTTAGAATTTATTTCAACATTATGAAGCCCTTTTTATATATTTTGACTCTGCTTCAAAAGCTGAAAATATGTAGTCTCGAAGTCATTTCGAGAAATTGACGTTTTAAGTTTCTGTTTCCAAATTCAAACGGATGTATCTTCGCCAACAATTGTCAGAAGTTAGAATTTCTTTCAACATTATGAAGCCCTTTTTATATATTTTGATTCTGCATCAAAAGCTTAAAGTATGTAGTCGCGAAGTCATTTCGAGAAATCGACGTTTTAAGTTTCTGTTTCCAAATTCAAACGGATGTATCTTCGCCAATAATTGTCAGAAGTTAGAATTTCTTTCAACATTATGAACCCCTTTTTATATATTTTGATTCTGCATCAAAAGCTGAAAATATGTAGTCTCGAAGTCATTTCGAGAAATTCACGTTTTAAGTTTCTGTTTCCAAATTCAAACGGATGTATCTTCGCCAATAATTGTCAGAAGTTAGAATTTCTTTCAACATTATGAAGCCCTTTTTATATATTTTGATTCTGCATCAAAAGCTGAAAATATGTAGTCTCGAAGTCATTTCGAGAAGTTTACGTTTTAAGTTTCTGTTTCCAAATTCAAACGGATGTATCTTCGCCAATAATTGTCAGAAGTTAGAATTTCTCTCAACATTATGAAGCCCTTTTTATATATTTTGACTCTGCATCAAATGCTGAAAATATGTAGTCTCGAAGTCATTTCGCGAAATTGACGTTTTAAGTTTCTGTTTCCAAATTGAAACGGATGTATCTTCGCCAATAATTGTCAGAAGTTAGAATTTCTTTCAACATTATGAAGCCCTTTTTATATATTTTGACTCTGCATCAAAAGCTGAAAATATGTAGTCTCGAAGTCATTTCGAGAAATTGACGTTTTAAGCTTCTGTTTCCAAATTCAAACGGATGTATCTTCGCCAATAATTGTCAGAAGTTAGAATTTCTTTCAACATTATGAAGCCCTTTTTATATATTTTGACTATGCATCAAAAGCTGAAAATATGTAGTTGCGAAGTCATTTCGAGAAATTGACGTTTTAAGTTTCTGTTTCCAAATTCAAACGGATGTATCTTCGCCAATAATTGTCAGAAGTTAGAATTTCTTTCAACATTATGAAGCCCTTTTATATATTTTGACTCTGCATCAAAAGCTGAAAATATGTAGTCGCGAAGTCATTTCGAGAAATTGACGTTTTAAGTTTCGGTTTCCAAATTCAAACGGATGTATCTTCGCCAATAATTGTCAGCAGTTAGAATTTCTTTCAACATTATGAAGCCCTTTTTATATATTTTGATTCTGCATCAAAAGCTGAAAATATGTAGTCTTGAAGTCATTTCGAGAAATCGACGTTTTAAGTTTCTGTTTCCAAATTCAAACGGATGTATCTTCGCCAATAATTGTCAGAAGTTAGAATTTCTTTCAACATTATGAAGCCCTTTTTATATATTTTGACCCTGCATCAAAAGCTGAAAATATGTAGTCTCGAAGTCATTTCGAGAAATTGACGTTTTAAGTTTCTGTTTCCAAATTCAAACGGATGTATCTTCGCCAATAATTGTCAGAAGTTAGAATTTCTTTCAACATTATGAAGCCCTTTTTATATATTTTGACTATACATCAAAAGCTGAAAATATGTAGTCTTGAAGTCATTTCGAGAAATCGACGTTTTAAGTTTCTGTTTCCAAATTCAAACGGATGTATCTTCGCCAATAATTGTCAGAAGTTAGAATTTCTTTCAACATTATGAAGCCCTTTTTACATATTTTGATTCTGCATCAAAAGCTGAAAATATGTAGTCTCGAAGTCATTTCGCGAAATTGACGTTTTAAGTTTCTGTTTCCAAATTCAAACGGATGTATCTTCGCCAATAATTGTCAGAAGTTAGAATTTCTTTCAACATTATGAAGCCCTTTTTATATATTTTGACTGTGCATCAAAAGCTGAAAATATGTAGTCTCGAAGTCATTTCGAGAAATCGACGTTTTAAGTTTCTGTTTCCAAATTCAAACGGATGTATCTTCGCCAATAATTGTCAGAAGTTAGAATTTCTTTCAACATTATGAAGCCCTTTTTATATATTTTGATTCTGCATCAAAAGCTGAAAATATGTAGTCTCGAAGTCATTTCGAGAAATTGACGTTTTAAGTTTCTGTTTCCAAATTCAAACGGATGTATCTTCGCCAATAATTGTCAGAAGTTAGAATTTCTTTTAACATTATGAAGCCCTTTTTATATATTTTGACTGTGCATCAAAATCTGAAAATATGTAGTCTCGAAGTCATTTCGAGAAATCGACGTTTTAAGTTACTGTTTCCAAATTCAAACGGATGTATCTTCGCCAATAATTGTCAGAAGTTAGAATTTCTTTCAACATTATGAAGCCCTTTTTATATATTTTGATTCTGCATCAAAAGCTGAAAATATGTAGTCTCGAAGTCATTTCGAGAAATTGACGTTTTAAGTTTCTGTTTCCAAATTCAAACGGATGTATCTTCGCCAATAATTGTCAGATGTCAGAATTCTTCAACATTATGAAGCCCTTTTTATATATTGTGACTGTGCTTCAAAAGCTGAAAATATGTAGTCTCGAAGTCATTTCGAGAAATTGACGTTTTAAGTTTATTTTCCCAAATTCAAACGGATGTATCTTCGCCAATAATTGTCAGAAGTTAGAATTTCTTGCAACATTATGAACCCCTTTTTATATATTTTGATTCTGCATCAAAAGCTGAAAATATGTAGTCTCGAAGTCATTTCGAGATATTGGCGTTTTAAGTTTATTTTCCAAAATTCAAACGGATGTATCTTCGCCAATAATTGTCAGAAGTCAGAATTTCTTTCAACATTATGAAGCCCTTTTTATATATTTTGACTGTGCATCAAAAGCTGAAAATATGTAGTCTCGAAGTCATTTCGAGAAATCGACGTTTTAAGTTTCTGTTTCCAAATTCAAACGGATGTATCTTCGCCAATAATTGTCAGAAGTTAGAATTTCTTTCAACATTATGAAGCCCTTTTTATATATTTTGATTCTGCATCAAAAGCTGAAAATATGTAGTCTCGAAGTCATTTCGCGAAATTGACGTTTTAAGTTTCTGTTTCCAAATTCAAACGGATGTATCTTCGCCAATAATTGTCAGAAGTTAGAATTTCTTTCAACATTATGAAGCCCTTTTTTATATATTTTGACTGTGCATCAAAAGCTGAAAATATGTAGTCTCGAAGTCATTTCGAGAAATCGACGTTTTAAGTTTCTGTTTCCAAATTCAAACGGATGTATCTTCGCCAATAATTGTCAGAAGTTAGAATTTCTTTCAACATTATGAAGCCCTTTTTATATATTTTGATTCTGCATCAAAAGCTGAAAATATGTAGTCTCGAAGTCATTTCGAGAAATTGACGTTTTAAGTTTCTGTTTCCAAATTCAAACGGATGTATCTTCGCCAATAATTGTCAGAAGTTAGAATTTCTTTCAACATTATGAAGCCCTTTTTATATATTTTGACTCTGCTTCAAAAGCTGAAAATATGTAGTCTCGAAGTCATTTCGAGAAATTGACGTTTTAAGTTTATTTTCCCAAATTCAAACGGATGTATCTTCGCCAATAATTGTCAGAAGTTAGAATTTCTTGCAACATTATGAACCCCTTTTTATATATTTTGATTCTGCATCAAAAGCTGAAAATATGTAGTCTCGAAGTCATTTCGAGATATTGGCGTTTTAAGTTTATTTTCCAAAATTCAAACGGATGTATCTTCGCCAATAATTGTCAGAAGTCAGAATTTCTTTCAACATTATGAAGCCCTTTTTATATATTTTGACTCTGCATCAAAAGCTGAAAATATGTAGTCGCGAAGTCATTTCGAGAAATTGACGTTTTAAGTTTCTGTTTCCAAATTCAAACGGATGTATATTCGCCAATAATTGCCAGAAGTTAGAATTTCTTTCAACATTATGAAGCCCTTTTTATATATTTTGACTCTGCATCAAAAGCTGAAAATATGTAGTCTCGAAGTCATTTCGAGAAATTGACGTTTTAAGTTTCTGTTTCCAAATTCAAACGGATGTATCTTCGCCAATAATTGTCAGAAGTTAGAATTTCTTTCAACATTATGAAGCCCTTTTTATATATTTTGATTCTGCATCAAAAGCTGAAAATATGTAGTCTCGAAGTCATTTCGAGAAATTGACGTTTTAAGTTTCTGTTTCCAAATTCAAACGGATGTATCTTCGCCAATAATTGCCAGAAGTTAGAATTTCTTTCAACATTATGAAGCCCTTTTTATATATTTTGATTCTGCATCAAAAGCTGAAAATATGTAGTCTCGAAGTCATTTCGCGAAATTGACGTTTTAAGTTTCTGTTTCCAAATTCAAACGGATGTATCTTCGCCAATAATTGTCAGAAGTTAGAATTTCTTTCAACATTATGAAGCCCTTTTTATATATTTTGACTGTGCATCAAAAGCTGAAAATATGTAGTCTCGAAGTCATTTCGAGAAATCGACGTTTTAAGTTTCTGTTTCCAAATTCAAACGGATGTATCTTTGCCAATAATTGTCAGAAGTTAGAATTTCTTTCAACATTATGAAGCCCTTTTTATATATTTTGATTCTGCATCAAAAGCTGAAAATATGTAGTCTCGAAGTCATTTCGAGAAATTGACGTTTTAAGTTTCTGTTTCCAAATTCAAACGGATGTATCTTCGCCAATAATTGTCAGATGTTAGAATTTCTTTCAACATTATGAAGCCCTTTTTATATATTTTGACTCTGCATCAAAAGCTGAAAATATGTAGTCTCGAAGTCATTTCGAGAAATTGACGTTTTAAGTTTATTTTCCCAAATTCAAACGGATGTATCTTCGCCAATAATTGTCAGAAGTTAGAATTTCTTGCAACATTATGAACCCCTTTTTATATATTTTGATTCTGCATCAAAAGCTGAAAATATGTAGTCTCGAAGTCATTTCGAGATATTGGCGTTTTAAGTTTATTTTCCAAAATTCAAACGGATGTATCTTCGCCAATAATTGTCAGAAGTCAGAATTTCTTTCAACATTATGAAGCCCTTTTTATATATTTTGACTGTGCATCAAAAGCTGAAAATATGTAGTCTCGAAGTCATTTCGAGAAATCGACGTTTTAAGTTTCTGTTTCCAAATTCAAACGGATGTATCTTCGCCAATAATTGTCAGCAGTTAGAATTTCTTTCAACATTATGAAGCCCTTTTTATATATTTTGATTCTGCATCAAAAGCTGAAAATATGTAGTCTCGAAGTCATTTCGCGAAATTGACGTTTTAAGTTTCTGTTTCCAAATTCAAACGGATGTATCTTCGCCAATAATTGTCAGAAGTTAGAATTTCTTTCAACATTATGAAGCCCTTTTTATATATTTTGACTGTGCATCAAAAGCTGAAAATATGTAGTCTCGAAGTCATTTCGAGAAATCGACGTTTTAAGTTTCTGTTTCCAAATTCAAACGGATGTATCTTCGCCAATAATTGTCAGAAGTTAGAATTTCTTTCAACATTATGAAGCCCTTTTTATATATTTTGATTTTGCATCAAAAGCTGAAAATATGTAGTCTCGAAGTCATTTCGAGAAATTGACGTTTTAAGTTTCTGTTTCCAAATTCAAACGGATGTATCTTCGCCAATAATTGTCAGATGTTAGAATTTCTTTCAACATTATGAAGCCCTTTTTATATATTTTGACTCTGCTTCAAAAGCTGAAAATATGTAGTCTCGAAGTCATTTCGAGAAATTGACGTTTTAAGTTTATTTTCCCAAATTCAAACGGATGTATCTTCGCCAATAATTGTCAGAAGTTAGAATTTCTTGCAACATTATGAACCCCTTTTTATATATTTTGATTCTGCATCAAAAGCTGAAAATATGTAGTCTCGAAGTCATTTCGAGATATTGGCGTTTTAAGTTTATTTTCCAAAATTCAAACGGATGTATCTTCGCCAATAATTGTCAGAAGTCAGAATTTCTTTCAACATTATGAAGCCCTTTTTATATATTTTGACTCTGCATCAAAAGCTGAAAATATGTAGTCTCGAAGTCATTTCGAGAAATTGACGTTTTAAGTTTCTGTTTCCAAATTCAAACGGATGTATATTCGCCAATAATTGTCAGAAGTTAGAATTTCTTTCAACATTATGAAGCCCTTTTTATATATTTTGACTCTGCATCAAAAGCTGAAAATATGTAGTCTCGAAGTCATTTCGAGAAATTGACGTTTTAAGTTTCTGTTTCCAAATTCAAACGGATGTATCTTCGCCAATAATTGTCAGAAGTTAGAATTTCTTTCAACATTATGAAGCCCTTTTTATATATTTTGATTCTGCATCAAAAGCTGAAAATATATAGTCTCGAAGTCATTTCGAGAAATTCACGTTTTAAGTTTCTGTTTCCAAATTCAAACGGATGTATCTTCGCCAATAATTGTCAGAAGTTAGAATTTCTTTCAACATTATGAAGCCCTTTTAATATATTTTGATTCTGCATCAAAAGCTGAAAATATGTAGTCTCGAAGTCATTTCGAGAAATTGACGTTTTAAGTTTCTGTTTCCAAATTCAAACGGATGTATCTTCGCCAATAATTGTCAGAAGTTAGAATTTCTTTCAACATTATGAAGCCCTTTTTATATATTTTGATTCTGCATCAAAAGCTGAAAATATGTAGTCTCGAAGTCATTTCGAGAAATTGACGTTTTAAGTTTCTGTTTCCTAATTCAAACGGATGTATCTTCGCCAATAATTGTCAGAAGTTAGAATTTCTTTCAACATTATGAAGCCCTTTTTATATATTTTGATTCTGCATCAAAAGCTGAAAATATGTAGTCTCGAAGTCATTTCGAGAAATTGACGTTTTAAGTTTCTGTTTCCAAATTCAAACGGATGTATCTTCGCCAATAATTGCCAGAAGTTAGAATTTCTTTCAACATTATGAAGCCCTTTTTATATATTTTGACTCTGCATCAAAAGCTGAAAATATGTAGTCTCGAAGTCATTTCGAGAAATTGACGTTTTAAGTTTCTGTTTCCAAATTCAAACGGATGTATCTTCGCCAATAATTGTCAGAAGTTAGAATTTCTTTCAACATTATGAAGCCCTTTTTATATATTTTGATTCTGCATCAAAAGCTGAAAATATGTAGTCTCGAAGTCATTTCGAGAAATTGACGTTTTAGGTTTCTGTTTCCAAATTCAAACGGATGTATCTTCGTCAATAATTGTCAGAAGTTAGAATTTATTTCATCATTATGAAGACCTTTTAATATATTTTGATTCTGCATCAAAAGCTGAAAATATGTAGTCTCGAAGTCATTTCGAGAAATTGACGTTTTAAGTTTCTGTTTCCAAATTCAAACGAATGTATCTTCGCCAATAATTGTCAGAAGTTAGAATTTCTTTCAACATTATGAAGCCCTTTTTATATATTTTGATTCTGCATCAAAAGCTGAAAATATGTAGTCTCGAAGTCATTTCGAGAAATTGACGTTTTAAGTTTCTGTTTCCTAATTCAAACGGATGTATCTTCGCCAATAATTGTCAGAAGTTAGAATTTCTTTCAACATTATGAAGCCCTTTTTATATATTTTGACTCTGCTTTCAAAAGCTGAAAATATGTAGTCTCGAAGTCATTTCGAGAAATTGACGTTTTAAGTTTCTGTTTCCAAATTCAAAACGGATGTATCTTCGCCAATAATTGTCAGAAGTTAGAATTTCTTTCAACATTATGAAGCCCTTTTTATATATTTTGATTCTGCATCAAAAGCTGAAAATATGTAGTCTCGAAGTCATTTCGAGAATTTGACGTTTTAAGTTTCGGTTTCCAAATTCAAACGGATGTATCTTCGCCAATAATTGTCAGCAGTTAGAATTTCTTTCAACATTATGAAGCCCTTTTTATATATTTTGACTGTGCATCAAAAGCTGAAAATATGTAGTCTCGAAGTCATTTCGAGAAATCGACGTTTTAAGTTTCTGTTTCCAAATTCAAACGGATGTATCTTCGCCAATAATTGTCAGCAGTTAGAATTTCTTTCAACATTATGAAGCCCTTTTTATATATTTTGATTCTGCATCAAAAGCTGAAAATATGTAGTCTCGAAGTCATTTCGCGAAATTGACGTTTTAAGTTTCTGTTTCCAAATTCAAACGGATGTATCTTCGCCAATAATTGTCAGAAGTTAGAATTTCTTTCAACATTATGAAGCCCTTTTTATATATTTTGACTGTGCATCAAAAGCTGAAAATATGTAGTCTCGAAGTCATTTCGAGAAATCGACGTTTTAAGTTTCTGTTTCCAAATTCAAACGGATGTATCTTCGCCAATAATTGTCAGAAGTTAGAATTTCTTTCAACATTATGAAGCCCTTTTTATATATTTTGACTCTGCATCAAAAGCTGAAAATATGTAGTCTCGAAGTCATTTCGAGAAATTGACGTTTTAAGTTTCTGTTTCCAAATTCAAACGGATGTATCTTCGCCAATAATTGTCAGATGTTAGAATTTCTTTCAACATTATGAAGCCCTTTTTATATATTTTGACTCTGCTTCAAAAGCTGAAAATATGTAGTCTCGAAGTCATTTCGAGAAATTGACGTTTTAAGTTTATTTTCCCAAATTCAAACGGATGTATCTTCGCCAATAATTGTCAGAAGTTAGAATTTCTTGCAACATTATGAACCCCTTTTTATATATTTTGATTCTGCATCAAAAGCTGAAAATATGTAGTCTCGAAGTCATTTCGAGATATTGGCGTCTTAAGTTTATTTTCCAAAATTCAAACGGATGTATCTTCGCCAATAATTGTCAGAAGTCAGAATTTCTTTCAACAGTATGAAGCCCTTTTTATATATTTTGACTCTGCATCAAAAGCTGAAAATATGTAGTCGCGAAGTCATTTCGAGAAATTGACGTTTTAAGTTTCTGTTTCCAAATTCAAACGGATGTATCTTCGCCAATAATTGCCAGAAGTTAGAATTTCTTTCAACATTATGAAGCCCTTTTTATATATTTTGACTCTGCATCAAAAGCTGAAAATATGTAGTCTCGAAGTCATTTCGAGAAATTGACGTTTTAAGTTTCTGTTTCCAAATTCAAACGGATGTATCTTCGCCAATAATTGTCAGAAGTTAGAATTTCTTTCAACATTATGAAGCCCTTTTTATATATTTTGATTCTGCATCAAAAGCTGAAAATATATAGTCTCGAAGTCATTTCGAGAAATTTACGTTTTAAGTTTCTGTTTCCAAATTCAAACGGATGTATCTTCGCCAATAATTGTCAGAAGTTAGAATTTATTTCATCATTATGAAGACCTTTTAATATATTTTGATTCTGCATCAAAAGCTGAAAATATGTAGTCGCGAAGTCATTTCGAGAAATTGACGTTTTAAGTTTCTGTTTCCAAATTCAAACGGATGTATCTTCGCCAATAATTGTCAGCAGTTAGAATTTCTTTCAACATTAGAAGCCCTTTTTATATATTTTGATTCTGCATCAAAAGCTGAAAATATGTAGTCTCAAAGTCATTTCGAGAAATTGACGTTTTAAGTTTCTGTTTCCTAATTCAAACGGATGTATCTTCGCCAATAATTGTCAGAAGTCAGAATTTCTTTCAACATTATGAAGCCCTTTTTATATATTTTGATTCTGCATCAAAAGCTGAAAATATGTAGTCTCGAAGTCATTTCGAGAAATTGACGTTTTAAGTTTCTGTTTCCAAATTCAAACGGATGTATCTTCGCCAATAATTGTCAGAAGTTAGAATTTCTTTCAACATCATGAAGCCCTTTTTATATATTTTGACTCTGCATCAAAAGCTGAAAATATGTAGTCTCGAAGTCATTTCGAGAATTTGACGTTTTAAGTTTCTGTTTCCAAATTCAAACGGATGTATCTTCGCCAATAATTGTCAGAAGTTAGAATTTCTTTCAACATTATGAACCCCTTTTTATATATTTTGATTCTGCATCAAAAGCTGAAAATATGTAGTCTCAAAGTCATTTCGAGAAATTGACGTTTTAAGTTTCTGTTTCCTAATTCAAACGGATGTATCTTCGCCAATAATTGTCAGAAGTCAGAATTTCTTTCAACATTATGAAGCCCTTTTTATATATTTTGACTCTGCATCAAAAGCTGAAAATATGTAGTCTCGAAGTCATTTCGAGAAATTGACGCTTTAAGTTTCTGTTTCCAAATTCAAACGGATGTATCTTCGCCAATAATTGTCAGAAGTTAGAATTTCTTTCAACATTATGAATATATAAAAAGGGCTTCAAAATGTTGAAAGAAATTCTAACTTCTGACAATTATTGGCGAAGATACATCCGTTTGAATTTGGAAACAGAGACTTAAAACGTCGATTTCTCGAAATGACTTCGAGACTACATATTTTCAGCTTTTGATGCAGAATCAAAATATATAAAAAGGGCGTCATAATGTTGAAAGAAATTCTAACTTCTGACAATTATTGGCGACGATACATCCGTTTGAATTTGGAAACCGAAACTTAAAACGTCAATTTCTCGAAATGACTTCGCGACTACATATTTTCAGCTTTTGATGCAGAGTCAAAATATATAAAAAGGGGTTCATAATGTTGAGAGAAATTCTAACTTCTGACAATTATTGGCGAAGATACATCCGTTTGAATTTGGAAACAGAAACTTTAAACGCCAATATCTCGAAATGACTTCGAGACTACATATTTTCAGCTTTTGATGCAGAATCAAAATATATAAAAAAAAAAGGGGTTCATAATGTTGCATGAAAGAAGTTCTAACTTCTGACAATTATTGGCGAAGATACATCCATTTGAATTTGGAAACAGAAACTTAAAACGTCGATTTCTCGAAATGACTTCGAGACTACATATTTTCAAAAAAAAAAAAAAAAAAAGTTCTACCTTTTGATGCAGAATCAAAATATATAAAAAGGGCTTCATAATGTTGAAAGAAATTCTAACTTCTGACAATTATTGACGAAGATACATCCGTTTGAATTTGGAAACAGAAACTTAAAACGTCAATTTCTCGAAATGACTTCGAGACTACATATTTTCAGCTTTTGATGCAGATCAAAATATATAAAAAGGGCTTCATAATGTTGAAAGAAATTCTAGCTTCTGACAATTATTGGCGAAGATACATCCGTTTGAATTTGGAAACAGAAACTTAAAACGTCAATTTCGCGAAATGACTTCGAGACTACATATTTTCAGCTTTTGATGCATAGTCAAAATATATAAAAAGGGCTTCATAATGTTGAAAGAAATTCTAACTTCTGACAATTATTGGCGAAGATCCATCCGTTTGAATTTGGAAACAGAGACTTAAAACGTCGATTTCTCGAAATGACTTCTAGACTACATATTTTCAGCTTTTGATGCGAAATCAAAATATATAAAAAGGGCTTCATAATGTTGAAAGAAATTCTAACTTCTGACAATTATTGGCGACGATACATCCGTTTGAATTTGGAAACCGAAACTTAAAACGTCAATTTCTCGAAATGACTTCGAGACTACATATTTTCAGCTTTTGATGCAGAGTCAAAATATATAAAAAGGGCTTCATAATGTTGAAAGAAATTCTAACTTCTGACAATTATTGGCGAAGATGCATCCGTTTGAATTTGGAAACAGAAACTTAAAACGCCAATATATCGAAATGACTTCGAGACTACATATTTTCAGCTTTTGATGCAGAATCAAAATATATAAAAAGGGGTTCATAATGTTGCATGAAATTCTAACTTCTGACAATTATTGGTGAAGATACATCCGTTTGAATTTGGAAACAGAAACTTAAAACGTCGATTTCTCGAAATGACTTCGAGACTACATATTTTCAGCTTTTGATGCACAGTCAAAATATATAAAAAGGGCTTCATAATGTTGAAAGAAATTCTAACTTCTGACAATTATTGGCGAAGATACATCCGTTTGAATTTGGAAACAGAAACTTAAAACGCCAATATCTCGAAATGACTTCGAGACTACATATTTTCAGCTTTTGATGCAGAATCAAAATATACAAAAAGGGGTTCATAATGTTGCATGAAATTCTAACTTCTGACAATTATTGGTGAAGATACATCCGTTTGAATTTGGAAACAGAAACTTAAAACGTCGATTTCTCGAAATGACTTCGATACTACATATTTTCAGCTTTTGATGCAGAATCAAAATATATAAAAAGGGCTTCATAATGTTGAAAGAAATTCTAACTTCTGACAATTATTGGCGAAGATACATCCGTTTGAATTTGGAAACAGAAACTTAAAACGTCGATTTCGCGAAATGACTTCGAGACTACATATTTTCAGCTTTTGATGCAGAATCAAAATATATAAAAAGGGCTTCATAATGTTGAAAGAAATTCTAACTTCTGACAATTATTGGCGAAGATACAGCCGTTTGAATTTGGAAACAGAAACTTAAAACGTCAATTTCTCGAAATGACTTCGAGACTACATATTTTCAGCTTTTGATGCAGAATCAAAATATATAAAAAGGGCTTCATAATGTTGAAAGAAATTCTAACTTCTGACAATTATTGGCGAAGATACATCCGTTTGAATTTGGAAACAGAAACTTAAAACGTCAATTTCGCGAAATGACTTCGAGACTACATATTTTCAGCTTTTGATGCAGAATCAAAATATTTAAAAAGGGCTTCATAATGTTGAAAGAAATTCTAACTTCTGACAATTATTGGCGAAGATACATCCGTTTGAATTTGGAAACAGAAACTTAAAACGTCAATTTCGCGAAATGACTTCGAGACTACATATTTTCAGCTTTTGATGCAGAATCAAAATATATAAAAAGGGCTTCATAATGTTGCATGAAATTCTAACTTCTGACAATTATTGGTGAAGATACATCCGATGAATTTGGAAACAGAAACTTAAAACGTCAATTTCTCGAAATGACTTCGAGACTACATATTTTCAGCTTTTGATGCACAGTCAAAATATATAAAAAGGGCTTCATAATGTTGAAAGAAATTCTAACTTCTGGCAATTATTGGCGAAGATACATCCATTTGAATTTGGAAACAGAAACTTAAAACGTCGATTTCTCGAAATGACTTCAAGACTACATATTTTCAGCTTTTGATGCAGAATCAAAATATATAAAAAGGGGTTCATAATGTTGAAAGAAATTCTAACTTCTGACAATTATTGGCGAAGATACATCCGTTTGAATTTGGAAACAGAAACTTAAAACGTCAATTTCGCGAAATGACTTTCGAGACTACATATTTTCAGCTTTTGATGCAGAATCAAAATATATAAAAAGGGCTTCATAATGTTGAAAGAAATTCTAACTTCTGACAATTATTGGCGAAGATACATCCATTTGAATTTGGAAACAGAAACTTAAAACGTCAATTTCGCGAAATGACTTCGAGACTACATATTTTCAGCTTTTGATGCAGAATCAAAATATATAAAAAGGACTTCATAATGTTGAAAGAAATTCTAACTTCTGACAATTATTGGCGAAGATACTTCCGTTTGAATTTGGAAACAGAAACTTAAAACGTCAATTTCTCGAAATGACTTCGAGACTACATATTTTCAGCTTTTGATGCAGAGTCAAAATATATAAGAAGGGCTTCATAATGTTGAAAGAAATTCTAACTTCTGACAATTATTGGCGAAGATACATCCGTTTGAATTTGGAAACAGAAACTTAAAACGTCAATTTCTCGAAATGACTTCGAGACTACATATTTTCAGCTTTTGATGCAGGGTCAAAATATATAAAAAGGGCTTCATAATGTTGAAAGAAATTCTAACTTCTGACAATTATTGGCGAAGATACATCCGTTTGAATTTGGAAACAGAAACTTAAAACGTCAATTTCGCGAAATGACTTCGCGACTACATATTTTCAGCTTTTGATGCAGAATCAAAATATATAAAAAGGGCTTCATAATGTTGAAAGAAATTCTAACTTCTGACAATTATTGGCGAAGATACATCCGTTTGAATTTGGAAAAATAAACTTAAAACGCTAATATCTCGAAATGACTTCGAGACTACATATTTTCAGCTTTTGATGCAGAATCAAAATATATAAAAAGGCGTTCATAATGTTGAAAGAAATTCTAACTTCTGACAATTATTGGCGAAGATACATCCGTTTGAATTTGGAAACAGAAACTTAAAACGTCGATTTCTCGAAATGACTTCGAGACTACATATTTTCAGCTTTTGATGCAGAGTCAAAATATATAAAAAGGGCTTCATAATGTTGAAAGAAATTCTAACTTCTGACAATTATTGGCGAAGATACATCCATTTGAATTTGGAAACAGAAACTTAAAACGTCAATTTCGCGAAATGACTTCGAGACTACATATTTTCAGCTTTTGATGCAGAATCAAAATATATAAAAAGGGCTTCATAATGTTGAAAGAAATTCTAACTTCTGACAATTATTGGCGAAGATACATCCGTTTGAATTTGGAAACAGAAACTTAAAACGTCAATTTCTCGAAATGACTTCGAGACTACATATATTCAGCTTTTGATGCAGAATCAAAATATATAAAAAGGGCTTCATAATGTTGAATGAAATTCTAACTTCTGACAATTATTGGCGAAGATACATCCGTTTGAATTTGGAAACAGAAACTTAAAACGTCAATTTCTCGAAATGAGTTCGCTACTACATATTTTCAGCTTTTGATGCAGAGTCAAAATATATAAAAAGGGCTTCATAATGTTGAAAGAAATTCTAGCTTCTGACAATTATTGGCGAAGATACATCCGTTTGAATTTGGAAACAGAAACTTAAAACGTCAATTTCGCGAAATGACTTCGAGACTACATATTTTCAGCTTTTGATGCATAGTCAAAATATATAAAAAGGGCTTCATAATGTTGAAAGAAATTCTAACATCTGACAATTATTGGCGAAGATACATCCGTTTGAATTTGGAAATTGAAACTTAAAACGTCAATTTCGCGAAATGACTTCGAGACTACATATTTTCAGCTTTTGATGCAGGATCAAAATATATAAAAAGGGGTTCATAATGTTGAAAGAAATTCTAACTTCTGACAATTATTGGCGAAGATACATCCGTTTGAATTTGGAAACAGAAACTTAAAACGTCAATTTCGCGAAATGACTTCGAGACTACATATTTTCAGCTTTTGATGCAAAATCAAAATATATAAAAAGGGCTTTATAATGTTGAAAGAAATTCTAACTTCTGACAATTATTGGCGACGATACATCCGTTTGAATTTGGAAACCGAAACTTAAAACGTCAATTTCTCGAAATGACTTCGCGACTACATATTTTCAGCTTTTGATGCAGAGTCAAAATATAAAAAAAGGGGTTCATAATGTTGAAAGAAATTCTAACTTCTGACAATTATTGGCGAAGATACATCCGTTTGAATTTGGAAAAATAAACTTAAAACGCTAATATCTCGAAATGACTTCGAGACTACATATTTTCAGCTTTTGATGCAGAATCAAAATATATAAAAAGGGGTTCATGATGTTGAAAGAAATTCTAACTTCTGACAATTATTGGCGAAGATACATCCGTTTGAATTTGGAAACAGAAACTTAAAACGTCGATTTCTCGAAATGACTTCGAGACTACATATTTTCAGCTTTTGATGCAGAGTCAAAATATATAAAAAGGGCTTCATAATGTTGAAAGAAATTCTAACTTCTGACAATTATTGGCGAAGATACATCCATTTGAATTTGGAAACAGAAACTTAAAACGTCGATTTCTCGAAATGACTTCGAGACTACATATTTTCAGCTTTTGATGCACAGTCAAAATATATAAAAAGGGCTTCATAATGTTGAAAGAAATTCTAACTTCTGACAATTATTGGCGAAGATACATCCGTTTGAATTTGGAAACAGAAACTTAAAACGTCAATTTCTCGAAATGACTTTGCGACTACATATTTTCAGCTTTTGATGCAGAGTCAAAATATATAAAAAGGGCTTCATAATGTTGAAAGAAATTCTAACTTCTGACAATTATTGGCGAAGATACATCCGTTTGAATTTGGGAAAAGAAACTTAAACCGCCAATGTCTCGAAATGACTTCGAGACTACATATTTTCAGCTTTTGATGCAGAATCAAAATATATAAAAAGGGCTTCATAATGTTGAAAGAAATTCTAACTTCTGACAATTATTGGCGAAGATACATCCGTTTGAATTTGGAAACCGAAACTTAAAACGTAAATTTCTCGAAATGACTTCGCGACTACATATTTTCAGCTTTTGATGCAGAGTCAAAATATATAAAAAGGGCTTCATAATGTTGAAAGAAATTCTAACTTCTGACAATTATTGGCGAAGATACATCCGTTTGAATTTGGAAACAGAAACTTAAAACGTCAATTTCTCGAAATGACTTCGAGACTACATATTTTCAGCTTTTGATGCAGAATCAAAATATATAAAATGGGCTTCATAATGTTGAAAGAAATTCTAACATCTGACAATTATTGGCGAAGATACATCCGTTTGAATTTGGAAACAGAGACTTAAAACGTCGATTTCTCGAAATGACTTCGAGACTACATATTTTCAGCTTTTGATGCAGGATCAAAATATATAAAAAGGGCTTCATAATGTTGAAAGAAATTCTAACTTCTGACAATTATTGACGAAGATACATCCGTTTGAATTTGGAAACAGAAACTTAAAACGTCAATTTCTCGAAATGACTTCAAGACTACATATTTTCAGCTTTTGATGCAGAATCAAAATATATAAAAAGGGCTTTATAATGTTGAAAGAAATTCTAACTTCTGACAATTATTGGCGACGATACATCCCTTTGAATTTGGAAACAGAAACTTAAAACGTCAATTTCTCGAAATGACTTCGAGACTACATATTTTCAGCTTTTGATGCAGAATCAAAATATATAAAAAAGGGTTCATAATGTTGAAAGAAATCCTAACTTCTGACAATTATTGGCGAAGATACATCCCGTTTGAAATTTGGAAAAATAAACTTAAAACGCTAATATCTCGAAATGACTTCGAGACTACATATTTTCAGCTTTTGATGCAGAATCAAAATATATAAAAAGGGGTTCATAATGTTGAAAGAAATTCTAACTTCTGACAATTATTGGCGAAGATACATCCGTTTGAATTTGGAAACAGAAACTTAAAACGTCGATTTCTCGAAATGACTTCGAGACTACATATTTTCAGCTTTTGATGCAGAGTCAAAATATATAAAAAGGGCTTCATAATGTTGAAAGAAATTCTAACTTCTGACAATTATTGGCGAAGATACATCCATTTGAATTTGGAAACAGAAACTTAAAACGTCGATTTCTCGAAATGACTTCGAGACTACATACTTTCAGCTTTTGATGCACAGTCAAAATATATAAAAAGGGCTTCATAATGTTGAAAGAAATTCTAACTTCTGACAATTATTGGCGAAGATACATCCGTTTGAATTTGGAAACAGAAACTTAAAACGTCAATTTATCGAAATGACTTTGCGACTACATATTTTCAGCTTTTGATGCAGAGTCAAAATATATAAAAAGGGCTTCATAATGTTGAAAGAAATTCTAACTTCTGACAATTATTGGCGAAGATACATCCGTTTGAATTTGGGAAAAGAAACTTAAACCGCCAATGTCTCGAAATGACTTCGAGACTACATATTTTCAGCTTTTGATGCAGAATCAAAATATATAAAAAGGGCGTCATAATGTTGAAAGAAATTCTAACTTCTAACAATTATTGGCGAAGATACATCCGTTTGAATTTGGAAACAGAAACTTAAAACGTCAATTTCTCGAAATGACTTCGAGACTACATATTTTCAGCTTTTGATGCAGAATCAAAATATATAAAAAGGGCTTCATAATGTTGAAAGAAATTCTAACTTCTGACAATTATTGGCGAAGATACATCCGTTTGAATTTGGAAACAGAATCTTAAAAACGTCAATTTCGCGAAATGACTTCGCGACTACATATTTTCAGCTTTTGATGCAGAGTCAAAATATATAAAAAGGGCTTCATAATGTTGAAAGAAATTCTAACTTCTGACAATTATTGGCGAAGATACATCCGTTTGAATTTGGAAACAGAAACTTAAAACTTCGATTTCTCGAAATGACTTCGAGACTACATATTTTCAGCTTTTGATGCACAGTCAAAATATATAAAAAGGGCTTCATAATGTTGAAAGAAATTCTAACTTCTGACAATTATTGGCGAAGATACATCCATTTGAATTTGGAAACAGAAACTTAAAACGTCAATTTCTCGAAATGACTTCGAGACTACATATTTTCAGCTTTTGATGCAGAGTCAAAATATATAAAAAGGGCTTCATAATGTTGAAAGAAATTCTAACTTCTGACAATTATTGGCGAAGATACATCCGTTTGAATTTGGAAACAGAAACTTAAAACGTCAATTTCTCAAAATGACTTCGAGACTACATATTTTCAGCTTTTGATGTATAGTCAAAATATATAAAAAAGGGCTTCATAATGTTGAAAGAAATTCTAACTTCTGACAATTATTGGCGAAGATACATCCATTTGAATTTGGAAACAGAAACTTAAAACGTCAATTTATCGAAATGACTTCGCGACTACATATTTTCAGCTTTTGAAGCAGAGTCAAAATATATAAAAAGGGCTTCATAATGTTGAAAGAAATTCTAACTTCTGACAATTATTGGCGAAGATACATCCGTTTGAATTTGGGAAAAGAAACTTAAACCGCCAATGTCTCGAAACGACTTCGAGACTACATATTTTCAGCTTTTGATGCAGAATCAAAATATATAAAAAGGGCTTCATAATGTTGAAAGAAATTCTAACTTCTGACAATTATTGGCGAAGATACATCCGTTTGAATTTGGAAACAGAAACTAAAACGTCAATTTCTCGAAATGGCTTCGAGACTTCATATTTTCAGCTTTTGAAGCAGAATCAAAATATATAAAAAGGGCTTCATAATGTTGAAAGAAATTCTAACTTCTGACAATTATTGGCGAAGATACATCCGTTTGAATTTGGAAACAGAAACTTAAAACGTCAATTTCTCGAAATGACTTCGAGACTACATATTTTCAGCTTTTGATGCAGGGTCAAAATATATAAAAAGGGCTTCATAATGTTGAAAGAAATTCTAACTTCTGACAATTATTGGCGAAGATACATCCGTTTGAATTTGGAAACAGAATCTTAAAAACGTCAATTTCGCGAAATGACTTCGCGACTACATATTTTCAGCTTTTGATGCAGAGTCAAAATATATAAAAAGGGCTTCATAATGTTGAAAGAAATTCTAACTTCTGACAATTATTGGCGAAGATACATCCATTTGAATTTGGAAACAGAAACTTAAAACTTCGATTTCTCGAAATGACTTCGAGACTACATATTTTCAGCTTTTGATGCACAGTCAAAATATATAAAAAGGGCTTCATAATGTTGAAAGAAATTCTAACTTCTGACAATTATTGGCGAAGATACATCCATTTGAATTTGGAAACAGAAATTTAAAACGTCAATTTCTCGAAATGACTTCGAGACTACATATTTTCAGCTTTTGATGCAGAGTCAAAATATATAAAAAGGGCTTCATAATGTTGAAAGAAATTCTAACTTCTGACAATTATTGGCGAAGATACATCCGTTTGAATTTGGAAACAGAAACTTAAAACGTCAATTTCTCAAAATGACTTCGAGACTACATATTTTCAGCTTTTGATGCAGAATCAAAATATATAAAAAGGGCTTCATAATGTTGAAAGAAATTCTAACTTCTGACAATTATTGGCGAAGATACATCCGTTTGAATTTGGAAACAGAAACTTAAAACGTCAATTTATCGAAATGACTTCGCGACTACATATTTTCAGCTTTTGAAGCAGAGTCAAAATATATAAAAAGGGCTTCATAATGTTGAAAGAAATTCTAACTTCTGACAATTATTGGCGAAGATACATCCGTTTGAATTTGGGAAAAGAAACTTAAACCGCCAATGTCTCGAAACGACTTCGAGACTACATATTTTCAGCTTTTGATGCAGAATCAAAATATATAAAAAGGGCTTCATAATGTTGAAAGAAATTCTAACTTCTGACAATTATTGGCGAAGATACATCCGTTTGAATTTGGAAACAGAAACTAAAACGTCAATTTCTCGAAATGACTTCGAGACTTCATATTTTCAGCTTGTGCAGCATAGTCAAAATATATAAAAAGGGCTTCATAATGTTGAAAGAAATTCTAACTTCTGACAATTATTGGCGAAGATACATCCGTTTGAATTTGGAAACAGAAACTTAAAACGTCAATTTCTCGAAATGACTTCGAGACTACATATTTTCAGCTTTTGATGCAGAGTCAAAATATATAAAAAGGGCTTCATAATGTTGAAAGAAATTCTAACTTCTGACAATTATTGGCGAAGATACATCCGTTTGAATTTGGAAACAGAAACTTAAAACGTCGATTTCTCGAAATGACTTCGAGACTACATATTTTCAGCTTTTGATGCACAGTCAAAATATATAAAAAGGGCTTCATAAAGCTGAATGAAATTCTAAGATCTGACAACTATAGGCGAAGATACATCCATGCGAAGTCGGAAACAGAAACTTACAACGTCAATTTCTGGAAACGACTTCGCGAGTACGTATTTTCAGCTTTTGATGCAGAGTCAAATATATAAAAAGGGCTTCATAATGTTGAAAGAAATTCTAACTTCTGACAATTATTGGCGAAGATACATCCATTTGAATTTGGAAACAGAAACTCAAAACTTCGATTTCTCGAAATGACTTCGAGACTACATATTTTCAGCTTTTGATGCACAGTCAAAATATATAAAAAGGGCTTCATAATGTTGAAAGAAATTCTAACTTCTGACAATTATTGGCGAAGATACATCCATTTGAATTTGGAAACAGAAACTTAAAACGTCAATTTCTCGAAATGACTTCGAGACTACATATTTTCAGCTTTTGATGCAGAGTCAAAATATATAAAAAGGGCTTCATAATGTTGAAAGAAATTCTAACTTCTGACAATTATTGGCGAAGATACATCTGTTTGAATTTGGAAACAGAAACTTAAAACGTCAATTTCTCAAAATGACTTCGAGACTACATATTTTCAGCTTTTGATGCATAGTCAAAATATATAAAAAGGGCTTCATAATGTTGAAAGAAATTCTAACTTCTGCCAATTATTGGCGAAGATACATCCGTTTGAATTTGGAAACAGAAACTTAAAACGTCAATTTCTCGAAATGACTTCGAGACTACATATTTTCAGCTTTTGATGCAGAGTCAAAATATATAAAAAGGGCTTCATAATGTTGAAAGAAATTCTAACTTCTGACAATTATTGGCGAAGATACATCCGTTTGAATTTGGGAAAAGAAACTTAAACCGCCAATGTCTCGAAACGACTTCGAGACTACATATTTTCAGCTTTTGATGCAGAATCAAAATATATAAAAAGGGCTTCATAATGTTGAAAGAAATTCTAACTTCTGACAATTATTGGCGAAGATACATCCGTTTGAATTTGGAAACAGAAACTAAAACGTCAATTTCTCGAAATGACTTCGAGACTACATATTTTCAGCTTTTGAAGCAGAATCAAAATATATAAAAAGGGCTTCATAATGTTGAAAGAAATTCTAACTTCTGACAATTATTGGCGAAGATACATCCGTTTGAATTTGGAAACAGAAACTTAAAACGTCAATTTCTCGAAATGACTTCGAGACTACATATTTTCAGCTTTTGATGCAGAGACAAAATATATAAAAAGGGCTTCATAATGTTGAAAGAAATTCTAACTTCTGACAATTATTGGCGAAGATACATCCGTTTGAATTTGGAAACAGAAACTTAAAACGTCGATTTCTCGAAATGACTTCGAGACTACATATTTTCAGCTTTTGATGCACAGTCAAAATATATAAAAAGGGCTTCATAATGTTGAAAGAAATTCTAACTTCTGACAATTATTGGCGAAGATACATCCGTTTGAATTTGGAAACAGAAACTTAAAACGTCAATTTCTCGAACTGACTTCGAGACTACATATTTTCAGCTTTTGATGCAGAGTCAAAATATATAAAAAGGGCTTCATAATGTTGAAAGAAATTCTAACTTCTGACAATTATTGGCGAAGATACATCCGTTTAAATTTGGAAACAGAAACTTATAACGTCAATTTCTCAAAATGACTTCGAGACTAGATATTTTCAGCTTTTGATGCATAGTCAAAATATATAAAAAGGGCTTCATAATGTTGAAAGAAATTCTAACTTCTGACAATTATTGGCGAAGATACATCCGGTTGAATTTGGAAACAGAAACTTAAAACGTCAATTTATCGAAATGACTTCGCGACTACATATTTTCAGCTTTTGATGCAGAGTCAAAATATATAAAAAGGGCTTCATAATGTTGAAAGAAATTCTAACTTCTGACAATTATTGGCGAAGATACATCCGTTTGAATTTGGGAAAAGAAACTTAAACCGCCAATGTCTCGAAATGACTTCGAGACTACATATTTTCAGCTTTTGATGCAGAATCAAAATATATAAAAAGGGCTTCATAATGTTGAAAGAAATTCTAACTTCTGACAATTATTGGCGAAGATACATCCGTTTGAATTTGGAAACAGTAACTTAAAACGTCAATTTCTCGAAATGACTTCGAGACTACATATTTTCAGCTTTTGATGCAGAATCAAAATATATAAAAAGGGCTTCATAATGTTGAAAGAAATTCTAACTTCTGACAATTATTGGCGAAGATACATCCGTTTGAATTTGGGAACATAAACTTAAAACGCCAATATCTCGAAATGACTTCGAGACTACATATTTTCAGCTTTTGATGCAGAATCAAAATATATAAAAAGGGCTTCATAATGTTGAAAGAAATTCTAACTTCTGACAATTATTGGCGAAGATACATCCGTTTGAATTTGGAAACAGAAACTTAAAACGTCGATTTCTCGAAATGACTTCGAGACTACATATTTTCAGCTTTTGATGCAGAGTCAAAATATATAAAAAGGGGTTCATAATGTTGAAAGAAATTCTAACTTCTGACAATTATTGGCGAAGATACATCCGTTTGAATTTGGGAAAATAAACTTAAAACGCCAATATCTCGAAATGACTTCGAGACTACATATTTTCAGCTTTTGATGCAGAATCAAAATATATAAAAAGGGCTTCATAATGTTGAAAGAAATTCTAACTGCTGACAATTATTGGCGAAGATACATCCGTTTGAATTTGGAAACAGAAACTTAAAACGTCAATTTCTCGAAATGACTTCGCGACTACATATTTTCAGCTTTTGATGCAGAGTCAAAATATATAAAAAGGGGTTCATAATGTTGAAAGAAATTCTAACTTCTGACAATTATTGGCGAAGATACATCCGTTTGAATTTGGGAAAAGAAACTTAAAACGTCAATTTCTCGAAATGACTTCGAGACTACATATTTTCAGCTTTTGAAGCAGAGTCAAAATATATAAAAAGGGCTTCATAATGTTGAAAGAAATTCTAACTTCTGACAATTATTGGCGAAGATACATCCGTTTGAATTTGGAAACAGAAACTTAAAACGTCAATTTATCGAAATGACTTCGCGACTACATATTTTCAGCTTTTGATGCAGAATCAAAATATATAAAAAGGGCTTCATAATGTTGAAAGAAATTCTAACTTCTGACAATTATTGGCGAAGATACAGCCGTTTGAATTTGGAAACAGAAACTTAAAACGTCAATTTCTCGAAATGACTTCGAGACTACATATTTTCAGCTTTTGATGCAGAATCAAAATATATAAAAAGGGCTTCATAATGTTGAAAGAAATTCTAACTTCTGACAATTATTGGCGAAGATACATCCGTTTGAATTTGGAAACAGAAACTTAAAACGTCAATTTCTCGAAATGACTTCGAGACTACATATTTTCAGCTTTTGATGCAGAATCAAAATATATAAAAAGGGCTTCATAATGTTGAATGAAATTCTAACTTCTGACAATTATTGGCGAAGATACATCCGTTTGAATTTGGAAACCGAAACTTAAAACGTCAATTTCTCGAAATGACTTCGAGACTACATATTTTCAGCTTTTGATGCAGAGTCAAAATATATAAAAAGGGCTTCATAATGTTGAGAGAAATTCTAACTTCTGACAATTATTGACGAAGATACATCCGTTTGAATTTGGAAACAGAAACTTAAAACGTCAATTTCTCGAAATGACTTCGAGACTACATATTTTCAGCTTTTGATGCAGAGTCAAAATATATAAAAAGGGCTTCATAATGTTGAAAGAAATTCTAACTTCTGACAATTATTAGCGAAGATACATCCGTTTGAATTTGGGAAAATAAACTTAAAACGCCAATATCTCGAAATGACTTCGAGACTACATATTTTCAGCTTTTGATGCAGAATCAAAATATATAAAAAGGGGTTCATAATGTTGCAAGAAATTCTAACTTCTGACAATTATTGGCGAAGATACATCCATTTGAATTTGGAAACAGAAACTTAAAACGTCGATTTCTCGAAATGACTTCGAGACTACATATTTTCAGCTTTTGATGCAGAGTCAAAATATATAAAAAGGGCTTCATAATGTTGAAAGAAATTCTAACTTCTGACAATTATTGGCGAAGATACATCCATTTGAATTTGGAAACAGAAACTTAAAACGTCGATTTCTCGAAATGACTTCGAGACTACATATTTTCAGCTTTTGATGCAGAGTCAAAATATATAAAAAGGGCTTCATAATGTTGAAAGAAATTCTAACTTCTGACAATTATTGGCGAAGATACATCCGTTTGAATTTGGAAACAGAAACTTAAAACGTCAATTTCTCAAAATGACTTCGAGACTACTTATTTTCAGCTTTTGATGCATAGTCAAAATATATAAAAAGGGCTTCATAATGTTGAAAGAAATTCTAACTTCTGACAATTATTGGCGAAGATACATCCGGTTGAATTTGGAAACAGAAACTTAAAACGTCAATTTCTCGAAATGACTTCGCGACTACATATTTTCAGCTTTTGATGCAGACTCAAAATATATAAAAAGGGCTTCATAATGTTGAAAGAAATTCTAACTTCTGACAATTATTGGCGAAGATACATCCGTTTGAATTTGGGAAAAGAAACTTAAACCGCCAATGTCTCGAAATGACTTCGAGACTACATATTTTCAGCTTTTGATGCAGAATCAAAATATATAAAAAGGGCTTCATAATGTTGAAAGAAATTCTAACTTCTGACAATTATTGGCGAAGATACATCCGTTTGAATTTGGAAACAGAAACTTAAAACGTCAATTTCTCGAAATGACTTCGAGACTACATATTTTCAGCTTTTGAAGCAGAGTCAAAATATATAAAAAGGGCTTCATAATGTTGAAAGAAATTCTAACTTCTGACAATTATTGGCGAAGATACATCCATTTGAATTTGGAAACAGAAACTTAAAACGTCAATTTATCGAAATGACTTCGCGACTACATATTTTCAGCTTTTGATGCAGAGTCAAAATATATAAAAAGGGCTTCATAATGTTGAAAGAAATTCTAACTTCTGACAATTATTGGCGAAGATACATCCATTTGAATTTGGAAACAGAAACTTAAAACATCGATTTCTCGAAATGACTTCGAGACTACATATTTTCAGCTTTTGATGCACAGTCAAAATATATAAAAAGGGCTTCATAATGTTGAAAGAAATTCTAACTTCTGACAATTATTGGCGAAGATACATCCATTTGAATTTGGAAACAGAAACTTAAAACGTCAATTTCTCGAAATGACTTCGAGACTACATATTTTCAGCTTTTGATGCAGAATCAAAATATATAAAAAGGGCTTAATAATGTTGAAAGAAATTCTAACTTCTGACAATTATTGGCGAAGATACATCCGTTTGAATTTGGAAACAGAAACTTAAAACGTCAATTTCTCAAAATGACTTCGAGACTACATATTTTCAGCTTTTGATGCATAGTCAAAATATATAAAAAGGGCTTCATAATGTTGAAAGAAATTCTAACTTCTGACAATTATTGGCGAAGATACATCCTGTTGAATTTGGAAACAGAAACTTAAAACGTCAATTTATCGAAATGACTTCGCGACTACATATTTTCAGCTTTTGATGCAGAGTCAAAATATATAAAAAGGGCTTCATAATGTTGAAAGAAATTCTAACTTCTGACAATTATTGGCGAAGATACATCCGTTTGAATTTGGGAAAAGAAACTTAAACCGCCAATGTCTCGAAACGACTTCGAGACTACATATTTTCAGCTTTTGATGCAGAATCAAAATATATAAAAAGGGCTTCATAATGTTGAAAGAAATTCTAACTTCTGACATTATTGGCGAGATACATCCGTTTGAATTTGGAAACAGAAACTTAAAACGTCAATTTCTCGAAATGACTTCGAGACTACATATTTTCAGCTTTTGAAGCAGAGTCAAAATATATAAAAAGGGCTTCATAATGTTGAAAGGAATTTTAACTTCTGACAATTATTGGCGAAGATACATCCGTTTGAATTTGGAAACAGAACTTAAAACGTCAATTTCTCGAAATGACTTCGAGACTACATATTTTCAGCTTTTGATGCAGAATCAAAATATATAAAAAGGGCTTCATAATGTTGAAAGAAATTCTAACTTCTGACAATTATTGGCGAAGATACATCCGTTTGAATTTGGAAACAGAAACTTAAAACGTCGATTTCTCGAAATGACTTCGAGACTACATATTTTCAGCTTTTGATGCAGAGTCAAAATATATAAAAAGGGCTTCATAATGTTGAAAGAAATTCTAACTTCTGACAATTATTGGCGAAGATACATCCGTTTGAATTTGGAAACAGAAACTTAAAACGTCAATTTCTCGAAATGACTTCAAGACTACATATTTTTCAGCTTTTGATGCAGAATCAAAATATATAAAAAGGGCTTCATAATGTTGAAAGAAATTCTAACTTCTGACAATTATTGGCGAAGATACATCCGTTTGAATTTGGAAACAGAAACTTAAAACGTCTATTTCTCAAAATGACTTCGAGACTACTTATTTTCAGCTTTTGATGCATAGTCAAAATATATAAAAAGGGCTTCATAATGTTGAAAGAAATTCTAACTTCTGACAATTATTGGCGAAGATACATCCGTTTGAATTTGGAAACAGAAACTTAAAACGTCAATTTCTCGAAATGACTTCGAGACTACATATTTTCAGCTTTGATGCAGACTCAAAATATTTAAAAAGGGCTTCATAATGTGAAAGAAATTCTAACTTCTGACAATTATTGGCGAAGATACATCCGTTTGAATTTGGGAAAAGAAACTTAAACCGCCAATGTCTCGAAATGACTTCGAGACTACATATTTTCAGCTTTTGATGCAGAATCAAAATATATAAAAAGGGCTTCATAATGTTGAAAGAAATTCTAACTTCTGACAATTATTGGCGAAGATACATCCGTTTGAATTTGGAAACAGAAACTTAAAACGTCAATTTCTCGAAATGACTTCGAGACTACATATTTTCAGCTTTTGAAGCAGAGTCAAAATATATAAAAAGGGCTTCATAATGTTGCAAGAAATTCTAACTTCTGACAATTATTGGCGAAGATACATCCGTTTGAATTTGGAAACAGAAACTTAAAACGTCAATTTATCGAAATGACTTCGAGACTACATATTTTCAGCTTTTGATGCAGAGTCAAAATATATAAAAAGGGCTTCATAATGTTGAAAGAAATTCTAACTTCTGACAATTATTGGCGAAGATACGTCCGTTTGAATTTGGAAACAGAAACTTAAAACATCGATTTCTCGAAATGACTTCGAGACTACATATTTCCAGCTTTGATGCAGAATCAAAATATATAAAAAGGGCTTCATAATGTTGAAAGAAATTCTAACTTTTGACAATTATTGGCGAAGATACATCCATTTGAATTTGGAAACAGAAACTTAAAACGTCAATTTCTCGAAATGACTTCGAGACTAAATATTTTCAGCTTTTGATGCAGAATCAAAATATATAAAAAGGGCTTCATAATGTTGAAAGAAATTCTAACTTCTGACAATTATTGGCGAAGATACATCCGTTTGAATTTGGAAACAGAAACTTAAAACGTCAATTTCTCAAAATGACTTCGAGACTACATATTTTCAGCTTTTGATGCATAGTCAAAATATATAAAAAGGGCTTCATAATGTTGAAAGAAATTCTAACTTCTGACAATTATTGGCGAAGATACATCCTGTTGAATTTGGAAACAGAAACTTAAAACGTCAATTTATCGAAATGACTTCGCGACTACATATTTTCAGCTTTTGATGCAGAGTCAAAATATATAAAAAGGGCTTCATAATGTTGAAAGAAATTCTAACTTCTGACAATTATTGGCGAAGATACATCCGTTTGAATTTGGGAAAAGAAACTTAAACCGCCAATGTCTCGAAACGACTTCGAGACTACATATTTTCAGCTTTTGATGCAGAATCAAAATATATAAAAAGGGCTTCATAATGTTGAAAGAAATTCTAACTTCTGACATTATTGGCGAAGATACATCCGTTTGAATTTGGAAACAGAACTTAAAACGTCAATTTCTCGAAATGACTTCGAGACTACATATTTTCAGCTTTTGATGCTGGATCAAAATATATAAAAAGGGCTTCATAATGTTGAAAGAAATTCTGACTTCTGACAATTATTGGCGAAGATACATCTGTTTGAATTTGGGAAAAGAAACTTAAAACGCCAATATCTCGAAATGACTTCGCGACTACATATTTTCTGCTTTTGATGCATAGTCAAAATATATAAAAGGGGTTCATAATGTTGAAAGAAATTCTAACTTCTGACAATTATTGGCGAAGATACATCCGTTTGAATTTGGGAAAATAAACTTAAAACGCCAATATCTCGAAATGACTTCGAGACTACATATTTTCAGCTTTTGATGCAGAATCAAAATATGTAAAAAGGGCTTCATAATGTTGAAATAAATACTAACTTCTGACAATTATTGGCGAAGATACATCCGTTTGAATTTGGAAACCGAAACATAAAACGTCAATTTCTCGAAATGACTTCGCGACTACATATTTTCAGCTTTTGATGCAGAGTCAAAATATATAAAAAGGGCTTCATAATGTTGAAAGAAATTCTAACTTCTGACAATTATTGGCGAAGATACATCCATTTGAATTTGGAAACAGAAACTTAAAACGTCGATTTCTCATAATGACTTCGAGACTACATATTTTCAGCTTTTGAAGCATAGTCAAAATATATAAAAAGGGCTTCATAATGTTGAAATAAATTCTAACTTCTGACAATTATTGGCGAAGATACATCCGTTTGAATTTGGGAAAATAAACTTAAAACGCCAATATCTCGAAATGACTTCGAGACTACATATTTTCAGCTTTTGATGCAGAATCAAAATATGTAAAAAGGGCTTCATAATGTTGAAATAAATACTAACTTCTGACAATTATTGGCGAAGATACATCCGTTTGAATTTGGAAACCGAAACATAAAACGTCAATTTCTCGAAATGACTTCGCGACTACATATTTTCAGCTTTTGATGCAGAGTCAAAATATATAAAAAGGGCTTCATAATGTTGAAAGAAATTCTAACTTCTGACAATTATTGGCGAAGATACATCCATTTGAATTTGGAAACAGAAACTTAAAACGTCGATTTCTCATAATGACTTCGAGACTACATATTTTCAGCTTTTGATGCAGAGTCAAAATATATAAAAAGGGCTTCATAATGTTGAAAGAAATTCTAACTTCTGACAATTATTGGCGAAGATACATCCGTTTGAATTTGGAAACAGAAACTTAAAACGTCAATTTCTCGAAATGACTTCGAGACTACTTATTTTCAGCTTTTGATGCATAGTCAAAATATATAAAAAGGGCTTCATAATGTTGAAAGAAATTCTAATTTCTGACAATTATTGGCGAAGATACATCCGGTTGAATTTGGAAACAGAAACTTAAAACGTCAATTTATCGAAATGACTTCGCGACTACATATTTTCAGCTTTTGATGCAGAGTCAAAATATACAAAAAGGGCTTCATAATGTTGAAAGAAATTCTAACTTCTGACAATTATTGGCGAAGATACATCCGTTTGAATTTGGGAAAAGAAACTTAAACCGCCAATGTCTCGAAATGACTTCGAGACTACATATTTTCAGCTTTTGAAGCAGAGTCAAAATATATAAAAAGGGCTTCATAATGTTGAAAGAAATTCTAATTTCTGACAATTATTGGCGAAGATACATCCGGTTGAATTTGGAAACAGAAACTTAAAACGTCAATTTATCGAAATGACTTCGCGACTACATATTTTCAGCTTTTGATGCAGAGTCAAAGTATATAAAAAGGGCTTCATAATGTTGAAAGAAATTCTAACTTCTGACAATTATTGGCGAAGATACATCCATTTGAATTTGGAAATCAGAAACTTAAAACGTCGATTTCTCGAAATGACTTCGAGACTACATATTTTCAGCTTTTGATGCACAGTCAAAATATATAAAAAGGGCTTCATAATGTTGAAAGAAATTCTAACTTCTGACAATTATTGGCGAAGATACATCCATTTGAATTTGGGAAAAGAAACTTAAACCGCCAATTTCTCAAAATGACTTCGAGACTACATATTTTCAGCTTTTGATGCATAGTCAAAATATATAAAAAGGGCTTCATAATGTTGAAAGAAATTCTAACCTCTGACAATTATTGGCGAAGATACATCCGGTTGAATTTGGAAACAGAAACTTAAAACGTCAATTTATCGAAATGACTTCGCGACTACATATTTTCAGCTTTTGATGCAGAGTCAAAATATATAAAAAGGGCTTCATAATGTTGAAAGAAATTCTAACTTCTGACAATTATTGGCGAAGATACATCCGTTTGAATTTGGGAAAAGAAACTTAAACCACCAATGTCTCGAAACGACTTCGAGACTACATATTTTCAGCTCTTGATGCAGAATCAAAATATATAAAAAGGGCTTCATAATGTTGAAAGAAATTCTAACTTCTGACAATTATTGGCGAAGATACATCCGTTTGAATTTGGGAAAATAAACTTAAAACGCCAATATCTTGAAATGACTTCGAGACTACATATTTTCAGCTTTTGATGCAGAATCAAAATATATAAAAAGGGCTTCATAATGTTGAAAGAAATTCTGACTTCTGACAATTATTGGCGAAGATACATCCGCTTGAATTTGGGAAAATAAACTTAAAACGCCAAAATCTCGAAATGACTTCGAGACTACATATTTTCAGCTTTTGATGCAGAATCAAAATATATAAAAAGGGGTTCATAATATTGCAAGAAATTATAACTTCTGACAATTATTGGCGAAGATACATCCGTTTGAATTTGGAAACAGAAACTTTAAACGTCGATTTCTCGAAATGACTTCGAGACTACATATTTGCAGCTTTTGATGCAGAGTCAAAATATATAAAAAGGGCTTCATAATGTTGAAAGAAATTCTGACTTCTGACAATTATTGGCGAAGATACATCCGTTTGAATTTGGGAAAAGAAACTTAAACCGCCAATGTCTTGAAATGACTTCGAGACTACATATTTTCAGCTTTTGATGCAGAATCAAAATATATAAAAAGGGCTTCATAATGTTGAAAGAAATTCTAACTTCTGACAATTATTGGCGAAGATACATCCGTTTGAATTTGGAAACAGAAACTTAAAACGTCAATTCTCGAAATGACTTCGAGACTACATATTTTCAGCTTTTGATGCAGAATCAAAATATATAAAAAGGGGTTCATAATGTTGAAAGAAATTCTAACTTCTGACAATTATTGGCGAAGATACATCCGTTTGAATTTGGGAAAATAAACTTAAAACGCCAATATCTCGAAATGACTTCGAGACTACATATTTTCAGCTTTTGATGCAGAATCAAAATATATAAAAAGGGGTTCACAATGTTGCAAGAAATTCTAACTTCTGACAATTATTGGCGAAGATACATCCGTTTGAATTTGGAAACAGAAACTTAAAACGTCGATTTCTCGAAATGACTTCGAGACTACATATTTTCAGCTTTTGATGCACAGTCAAAATATATAAAAAGGGCTTCATAATGTTGAAAGAAATTCTAACTTCTGACAATTATTGGCGAAGATACATCCGTTTGAATTTGGAAACAGAAACTTAAAACGTCAATTTCTCGAAATGACTTCGAGACTACATATTTTCAGCTTTTGATGCAGAGTCAAAATATATAAAAAGGGCTTCATAATGTTGAAAGAAATTCTAACTTCTGACAATTATTGGCGAAGATACATCCGTTTGAATTTGAAAACAGAAACTTAAAACGTCAATTTCTCGAAATGACTTCGAGACTACATATTTTCAGCTTTTGATGCAGAGTCAAAATATATAAAAAGGGCTTCATAATGTTGAAAGAAATTCTAACTGCTGACAATTATTGGCGAAGATACATCCGGTTGAATTTGGAAACCGAAACTTAAAACGTCAATTTCTCGAAATGACTTCGAGACTACATATTTTCAGCTTTTGATGCAGAGTCAAAATATATAAAAAGGGCTTCATAATGTTGAAAGAAATTCTGACTTCTGACAATTATTGGCGAAGATACATCCGTTTGAATTTGGGAAAATAAACTTAAACCGCCAATGTCTCGAAATGACTTCGAGACTACATATTTTCAGCTTTTGATGCAGAATCAAAATATATAAAAAGGGCTTCATAATGTTGAAAGAAATTCTAACTTCTGACAATTATTGGCGAAGATACATCCGTTTGAATTTGGAAACAGAAACTTAAAACGTCAATTTTTCGAAATGACTTCGCGACTACATATTTTCAGCTTTTGATGCAGAATCAAAATATATAAAAAGGGCTTCATAATGTTGAAAGAAATTCTAACTTCTGACAATTATTGGCGAAGATACATCCATTTGAATTTGGAAACAGAATCTTAAAACGTCAATTTCTCGAAATGACTTCGCGACTACATATTTTCAGCTTTTGATGCAGAGTCAAAATATATAAAAAGGGCTTCATAATGCTGAAAGAAATTCTGACTTATGACAATTATTGGCGAAGATACATCCGTTTGAATTTGGGAAAAGAAACTTAAACCGCCAATTTCTCGAAATGACTTCGAGACTACATATTTTCAGCTTTTGATGCAGAATCAAAATATATAAAAAGGGCTTCATAATGTTGAAAGAAATTCTAACTTCTGACAATTATTGGCGAAGATACATCCGTTTGAATTTGAAAACAGAAACTTAAAACGTCAATTTCTCGAAATGACTTCGAGACTACATATTTTCAGCTTTTGATGCAGAATCAAAATATATAAAAAAGGCTTCATAATGTTGAAAGAAATTCTAACTTCTGACAATTATTGGCGAAGATACATCCGTTTGAATTTGGAAACAGAAACTTAAAACGTCGATTTCTCGAAATGACTTCGAGACTACATATTTTCAGCTTTTGATGCACAGTCAAAATATATAAAAAGGGCTTCATAATGTTGAAAGAAATTCTAACTTCTGACAATTATTGGCGAAGATACATCCGTTTGAATTTGGAAACAGAAACTTAAAACGTCAATTTCTCGAAATGACTTCAAGACTACATATTTTCAGCTTTTGATGCAGAATCAAAATATATAAAAAGGGCTTCATAATGTTGAAAGAAATTCTAACTGCTGACAATTATTGGCGAAGATACATCCGTTTGAATTTGGAAACCGAAACTTAAAACGTCAATTTCTCGAAATGACTTCGCGACTACATATTTTCAGCTTTTGATGCAGAGTCAAAATATATAAAAAGGGCTTCATAATGTTGAAAGAAATTCTAACTGCTGACAATTATTGGCGAAGATACATCCGTTTGAATTTGGAAACCGAAACTTAAAACGTCAATTTCTCGAAATGACTTCGAGACTACATATTTTCATCTTTTGAAGCAGAGTCAAAATATATAAAAAGGGCTTCATAATGTTGAAAGAAATTCTAACTTCTGACAATTATTGGCGAAGATACATCCATTTGAATTTGGAAACAGAAACTTAAAACGTCAATTCTCGAAATGACTCCGAAACTACATATTTTCAGCTTTTGATGCAGAATCAAAATATATTAAAAGGGCTTCATAATGTTGAAAGAAATTCTAACTTCTGACAATTATTGGTGAAGATACGTCCGTTTGAATTTGGAAACAGAAACTTAAAACGTCAATTTCTCGAAATGACTTCGCGACTACATATTTTCAGCTTTTGATGCAGAGTCAAAATATATAAAAAGGGCTTCATAATGTTGAAAGAAATTCTGACTTCTGACAATTATTGGCGAAGATACATCCGTTTGAATTTGGAAACCGAAACTTAAAACGTCGATTTCTCGAAATGACTTCGAGACTACATATTTTCAGCTTTTGATGCAGAGTCAAAATATATAAAAAGGGCTTCATAATGTTGAAAGAAATTCTAACTTCTGACAATTATTGGCGAAGATACATCCATTTGAATTTGGAAACAGAAACTTAAAACGTCAATTCTCGAAATGACTTCGAGACTACATATTTTCAGCTTTTGATGCAGAATCAAAATATATTAAAAGGGCTTCATAATGTTGAAAGAAATTCTAACTTCTGACAATTATTGGCGAAGATACGTCCGTTTGAATTTGGAAACAGAAACTTAAAACGTCAATTTCTCGAAATGACTTCGCGACTACATATTTTCAGCTTTTGATGCAGAGTCAAAATATATAAAAAGGGCTTCATAATGTTGAAAGAAATTCTGACTTCTGACAATTATTGGCGAAGATACATCCGTTTGAATTTGGGAACAGAAACTTAAACCACCAATGTCTCGAAACGACTTCGAGACTACATATTTTCAGCTTTTGATGCAGAATCAAAATATATAAAAAGGGCTTCATAATGTTGAAAGAAATTCTAACTTCTGACAATTATTGGCGAAGATACATCCGTTTGAATTTGGGAAAATAAACTTAAAACGCCAATATCTTGAAATGACTTCGAGACTACATATTTTCAGCTTTTGATGCAGAATCAAAATATATAAAAAGGGCTTCATAATGTTGAAAGAAATTCTGACTTCTGACAATTATTGGCGAAGATACATCCGCTTGAATTTGGGAAAATAAACTTAAAACGCCAAAATCTCGAAATGACTTCGAGGCTACATATTTTCAGCTTTTGATGCAGAATCAAAATATATAAAAAGGGGTTCATAATATTGCAAGAAATTATAACTTCTGACAATTATTGGCGAAGATACATCCGTTTGAATTTGGAAACAGAAACTTTAAACGTCGATTTCTCGAAATGACTTCGAGACTACATATTTGCAGCTTTTGATGCAGAGTCAAAATATATAAAAAGGGCTTCATAATGTTGAAAGAAATTCTGACTTCTGACAATTATTGGCGAAGATACATCCGTTTGAATTTGGGAAAAGAAACTTAAACCGCCAATGTCTTGAAATGACTTCGAGACTACATATTTTCAGCTTTTGATGCAGAATCAAAATATATCTAAAGGGCTTCATAATGTTGAAAGAAATTCTAACTTCTGACAATTATTGGCGAAGATACATCCTGTTGAATTTGGAAACAGAAACTTAAAACGTCAATTCTCGAAATGACTTCGAGACTACATATTTTCAGCTTTTGATGCAGAATCAAAATATATAAAAAGGGCTTCATAATGTTGAAAGAAATTCTAACTTCTGACAATTATTGGCGAAGATACATCCGTTTGAATTTGGAAACCGAAACTTAAAACGTCAATTTTTCGAAATGACTTCGCGACTACATATTTTCAGCTTTTGATGCAGAGTCAAAATATATAAAAAGGGCTTCATAATGTTGAAAGAAATTCTAACTTCTGACAATTATTGGCGAAGATACATCCATTTGAATTTGGAAACAGAATCTTAAAACGTCAATTTCTCGAAATGACTTCGCGAGTACATATTTTCAGCTTTTGATGCAGAATCAAAATATATAAAAAGGGCTTCATAATGTTGCAAGAAATTCTAACTTCTGACAATTATTGGCGAAGATACATCCGTTTGAATTTGGAAACCCAAACTTAAAACGTCAATTTCTCGAAATGACTTCGCGACTACATATTTTCAGCTTTTGATGCATGGTCAAAATATATAAAAAGGGCTTCATAATGTTGAAAGAAATTCTGACTTCTGACAATTATTGGCGAAGATACATCCGTTTGAATTTGGAAACCGAAACTTAAAACGTCAATTTCTCGAAATGACTTCGAGACTACATATTTTCAGCTTTTGATGCAGAGTCAAAATATATAAAAAGGGCTTCATAATGTTGAAAGAAATTCTAACTTCTGACAATTATTGGCGAAGATACATCCGTTTGAATTTGGAAACAGAAACTTAAAACGTCAATTTCTCGAAATGACTTCGAGACTACATATTTTCAACTTTTGAAGCAGAGTCAAAATATATAAAAAGGGCTTCATAATGTTGAAAGAAATTCTAACTTCTGACAATTATTGGCGAAGATACATCCATTTGAATTTGGAAACAGAAACTTAAAACGTCAATTCTCGAAATGACTTCGAGACTACATATTTTCAGCTTTTGATGCAGAATCAAAATATATAAAAAGGGCTTCATAATGTTGAAAGAAATTCTAACTTTTGACAATTATTGGCGAAGATACATCCGTTTGAATTTGGAAACAGAAACTTAAAACGTCAATTTCTCGAAATGACTTCGAGACTACATATTTTCAGCTTTTGATGCATAGTCAAAATATATAAAAAGGGCTTCATAATGTTGAAAGAAATTCTGACTTCTGACAATTATTGGCGAAGATACATCCGTTTGAATTTGGGAAAATAAACTTAAAACGCCAATATCTCGAAATGACTTCGAGACTACATATTTTCAGCTTTTGATGCAGAATCAAAATATATAAAAAGGGGTTCATAATGTTGAAAGAAATTCTAACTTCTGACAAATTATTGGCGAAGATGCATCCGTTTGAATTTGGAAACAGAAACTTAAAACGTCAATTTCTCGAAAGGACTTCGAGACCACATATTTTCAGCTTTTGATGCAGAATCAAAATATATAAAAAGGGCTTCATAATGTTGAAAGAAATTCTGACTTCTGACAATTATTGGCGAAGATACATCCGTTTGAATTTGGGAAAAGAAACTTAAACCGCCAATATCTCGAAATGACTTCGAGACTACATATTTTCAGCTTTTGATGCAGAATCAAAATATATAAAAAGGGGTTCATAATGTTGAAAGAAATTCTAACTTCTGACAATTATTGGCGAAGATACATCCGTTGGAATTTGGAAACAGAAACTTAAAACGTCTATTTCTCGAAATGACTTCGAGACTACATATTTTCAGCTTTTGAAGCAGAGTCAAAAAATATAAAAAGGGCTTCATAATGTTGAAAGAAATTCTAACTTCTGACAATTATTGGCGAAGATACATCCGTTTGAATTTGGAAACAGAAACTTAAAACGTCAATTTCTCGAAATGACTTCGAGACTACATATTTTCAGCTTTTGATGCAGAATCAAAATATATAAAAAGGGCTTCATAATGTTGAAAGAAATTCTAACTTCTGACAATTATTGGCGAAGATACATCCGTTTGAATTTGGAAACCGAAACTTAAAACGTCAACTTCTCGAAATGACTTCGCGACTACATATTTTCAGCTTTTGATGCAGAGTCAAAATATATAAAAAGGGCTTCATAATGTTGAAAGAAATTCTAACTTCTGACAATTATTGGCGAAGATACATCCGTTTGAATTTGGAAACAGAAACTTAAAACGCCAATATCTCGAAATGACTTCGAGACTACATATTTTCAGCTTTTGATGCAGAGTCAAAATATATAAAAAGGGCTTCATAATGTTGAAAGAAATTCTAACTTCTGACAATTATTGGCGAAGATACATCCGTTTGAATTTGAAAACAGAAACTTAAAACGTCAATTTCTCGAAATGACTTCGAGACTACATATTTTCAGCTTTTGATGCATAGTCAAAATATATAAAAAGGGGTTCATAATGTTGAAAGAAATTCTAACTTCTGACAATTATTGGCGAAGATACATCCGGTTGAATTTGGAAACAGAAACTTAAAACGTCAATTTCTCGAAATGACTTCGCGACTACATATTTTCAGCTTTTGATGCAGAATCAAAATATATAAAAAGGGCTTCATAATGTTGAAAGAAATTCTGACTTCTGACAATTATTGGCGAAGATACATCGGTTGAATTTGCGAAAACTAAACTCTAAAACGCCAATATCTCGAAACGACTTCGAGACTACATACTTTCAGCTTTTGATGCAGAATCAAAATATATAAAAAGGGGTTCATAATGTTGAAAGAAATTCTAACTTCTGACAATTATTGGCGAAGATACATCCGTTTGAATTTGGAAACAGAAACTTAAAGCGTCGATTTCTCGAAATGACTTCGAGACTACATATTTTCAGCTTTTGATGCACAGTCAAAATATATAAAAAGGGCTTCATAATGTTGAAAGAAATTCTAACTTCTGACAATTATTGGCGAAGATACATCCGTTTGAATTTGGAAACAGAAACTTAAAACGTCAATTTCTCGAAATGACTTCGAGACTACATATTTTCAGCTTTTGATGCATAGTCAAAATATATAAAAAGGGCTTCATAATGTTGAAAGAAATTCTAACTTCTGACAATTATTGGCGAAGATACATCCGTTTGAATTTGGAAACAGAAACATAAAACGTCAACTTCTCGAAATGACTTCGAGACTACATATTTGCAGCTTTTGATGCAGGGTCAAAATATATAAAAAGGGCTTAATAATGTTGAAAGAAATTCCAACTTCTGACAATTATTGGCGAAGATACATCCGTTTGAATTTGGAAACAGAAACTTAAAACGTCAATTTCTCGAAATGACTTCGCGACTACATATTTTCAGCTTTTGATGCAGAGTCAAAATATAGAAAAAGGGCTTCATAATGTTGAAAGAAATTCTGACTTCTGACAATTATTGGCGAAGATACATCCGTTTGAATTTGGGAAAAGAGACTCAAACCGCCAATATCTCGAAATGACTTCGAGACTACATATTTTCAGCTTTTGATGCAGAGTCAAAATATATAAAAAGGGCTTCATAATGTTGAAAGAAATTCTGACTTCTGACAATTATTGGCGAAGATACATCCGTTTGAGTTTGGGAAAATAAACTTAAAACGTCGATTTCTCGAAATGACTTCGAGACTACATATTTTCAGCTTTTGATGCAGAGTCAAAATATATAAAAAGGGCTTCATAATGTTGAAAGAAATTCTGACTTCTGACAATTATTGGCGAAGATACGTCCGTTTGAATTTGGGAAAAGAGACTCAAACCGCCAATATCTCGAAATGACTTCGAGACTACATATTTTCAGCTTTTGATGCAGAATCAAAATATATAAAAAGGGCTTCATAATGTTGAAAGAAATTCTAACTTCTGAAAAAATTTAGGCGAAGATACATCCGTTGGAATTTGGAAACACAAACTTAAAACGTCTATTTCTCGAAATGACTTCGAGACTACATATTTTCAGCTTTTGATGCAGAGTCAAAATATATAAAAAGGGCTTCATAATGTTGAAAGAAATTCTAACTTCTGACAATTATTGGCGAAGATACATCCGTTTGAATTTGGGAAAAGAAACTTAAAACGTCAATTTCTCGAAATGACTTCGAGACTACATATTTTCAGCTTTTGATGCAGAATCAAAATATATAAAAAGGGCTTCATAATGTTGAAAGAAATTCTAACTTCTGACAATTATTGGCGAAGATACATCCGTTTGAATTTGGAAACAGAAACTTAAAACGTCAATTTCTCGAAATGACTTCGCGACTACATATTTTCAGCTTTTGATGCACAGTCAAAATATATAAAAAGGGGTTCATAATGTTGAAAGAAATTCTAACTTCTGACAATTATTGGCGAAGATACATCCATTTGAATTTGGAAACAGAAACTTAAAACGTCAATTTCTCGAAATGACTTCGAAACTACATATTTTCAGCTTTTGATGCAGAGTCAAAATATATAAAAAGGGCTTCATAATGTTGAAAGAAATTCTAACTTCTGACAATTATTGGCGAAGATACATCCGTTTGAATTTGAAAACAGAAACTTAAAACGTCAATTTCTCGAAATGACTTCAAGACTACATATTTTCAGCTTTTGATGCAGAATCAAAATATATAAAAAGGGCTTCATAATGTTGAAAGAAATTCTAACTTCTGACAATTATTGGCGAAGATACATCCATTTGAATTTGGAAACAGAAACTTAAAACGTCAATTTCTCGAAATGACTTCGCGACTACATATTTTCAGCTTTTGATGCAGAATCAAAATATATAAAAAGGGCTTCATAATGTTGAAAGAAATTCTAACTGCTGACAATTATTGGCGAAAATACATCCGTTTGAATTTGGAAACCGAAACTTAAAACGTCAATTTCTCGAAATGACTTCGAGACTACATATTTTCAGCTTTTGATGCATAGTCAAAATATATAAAAAGGGCTTCATAATGTTGAAAGAAATTCTAACTTCTGACAATTATTGGCGAAGATACATCCGTTTGAATTTGGAAACAGAAGCTTAAAACGTCAATTTCTCGAAATGACTTCGAGACTACATATTTTCAGCTTTTGAAGCAGAGTCAAAATATATAAAAAGGGCTTCATAATGTTGAAAGAAATTCTAACTTCTGACAATTATTGGCGAAGATACATCCATTTGAATTTGGAAACAGAAACTTAAAACGTCAATTTCTCGAAATGACTTCAAGACTACATATTTTCAGCTTTTGATGCAGAATCAAAATATATAAAAAGGGCTTCATAATGTTGAAAGAAATTCTAACTGCTGACAATTATTGGCGAAAATACATCCGTTTGAATTTGGAAACCGAAACTTAAAACGTCAATTTCTCGAAATGACTTCAAGACTACATATTTTCAGCTTTTGATGCAGAATCAAAATATATAAAAAGGGCTTCATAATGTTGAAAGAAATTCTAACTTCTGACAATTATTGGCGAAGATACATCCGTTTGAATTTGGGAAAATAAACTTAAAACGCCAATATCTCGAAATGACTTCGCGACTACATATTTTCAGCTTTTGATGCAGAATCAAAATATATAAAAAGGGCTTCATAATGTTGAAAGAAATTCTAACTTCTGACAATTATTGGCGAAGATACATCCATTTGAATTTGGAAACAGAAACTTAAAACGTCAATTTCTCGAAATGACTTCAAGACTACATATTTTCAGCTTTTGATGCAGAATCAAAATATATAAAAAGGGCTTCATAATGTTGAAAGAAATTCTAACTGCTGACAATTATTGGCGAAAATACATCCGTTTGAATTTGGAAACCGAAACTTAAAACGTCAATTTCTCGAAATGACTTCGAGACTACATATTTTCAGCTTTTGATGCATAGTCAAAATATATAAAAAGGGCTTCATAATGTTGAAAGAAATTCTAACTTCTGACAATTATTGGCGAAGATACATCCGTTTGAATTTGGAAACAGAAACTTAAAACGTCAATTTCTCGAAATGACTTCGAGACTACATATTTTCAGCTTTTGAAGCAGAGTCAAAATATATAAAAAGGGCTTCATAATGTTGAAAGAAATTCTAACTTCTGACAATTATTGGCGAAGATACATCCGTTTGAATTTGGAAACAGAAACTTATAGCGTCAATTCTCGAAATGACTTCGAGACTACATATTTTCAGCTTTTGATGCAGAATCAAAATATATTAAAAGGGCTTCATAATGTTGAAAGAAATTCTAACTTCTGACAATTATTGGCGAAGATACATCCGTTTGAATTTGGAAACAGAAACTTAAAACGTCAATTTCTCGAAATGTCTTCGAGACTACATATTTTCAGCTTTTGATGCAGAATCAAAATATATAAAAAGGGCTTCATAATGTTGAAAGAAATTCTAACTTCTGACAATTATTGGCGAAGATACGTCCGTTTGAATTTGGAAACAGAAACTTAAAACGTCAATTTCTCGAAATGACTTCGAGACTACATATTTTCAGCTTTTGATGCAGAGTCGAAATATATAAAAAGGGCTTCATAATGTTGAAAGAAATTCTGACTTCTGACAATTATTGGCGAAGATACATCCGTTTGAATTTGGGAAAATAAAGTTAAAACGCCAATATCTCGAAATGACTTCGAGACTACATACTTTCAGCTTTTGATGCAGAATCAAAATATATAAAAAGGAATTCATAATGTTGCAAGAAATTCTAACTTCTGACAATTATTGGCGAAGATACATCCGTTTGAATTTGGAAACAGAAACTTAAAGCGTCGATTTCTCGAAATGACTTCGAGACTACATATTTTCAGCTTTTGATGCACAGTCAAAATATATAAAAAGGGCTTCATAATGTTGAAAGAAATTCTAACTTCTGACAATTATTGGCGAAGATACATCCGTTTGAATTTGGAAACAGAAACTTAAAACGTCAATTTCTCGAAATGACTTCAAGACTACATATTTTCAGCTTTTGATGCAGAGTCAAAATATATAAAAAGGGCTTCATAATGTTGAAAGAAATTCTGACTTCTGACAATTATTGGCGAAGATACATCCGTTTGAATTTGGGAAAATAAACTTAAACCGCCAATATCTCCAAATGACTTCGAGACTACATATTTTCAGCTTTTGATGCAGAATCAAAATATATAAAAAGGGCTTCATAATGTTGAAAGAAATTCTAACTTCTGACAATTATTGGCGAAGATACATCCGTTTGAATTTGGGAAAATAAACTTAAAACGCCAATATCTCGAAATGACTTCGAGACTACATATTTTCAGCTTTTGATGCAGAGTCAAAATATATAAAAAGGGCTTCATAATGTTGAAAGAAATTCTAACTGCTGACAATTATTGGCGAAGATACATCCATTTGAATTTGGAAACAGAATCTTAAAACGTCAATTTCTCGAAATGACTTCGCGACTACATATTTTCAGCTTTTGATGCAGAGTCAAAATATATAAAAAGGGCTTCATAATGTTGAAAGAAATTCTAACTTCTGACAATTATTGGCGAAGATACATCCATTTGAATTTGGAAACAGAAACTTAAAACGTCAATTTCTCGAAATGACTTCAAGACTACATATTTTCAGCTTTTGATGCAGAATCAAAATATATAAAAAGGGCTTCATAATGTTGAAAGAAATTCTAACTGCTGACAATTATTGGCGAAAATACATCCGTTTGAATTTGGAAACCGAAACTTAAAACGTCAATTTCTCGAAATGACTTCAAGACTACATATTTTCAGCTTTTGATGCAGAATCAAAATATATAAAAAGGGCTTCATAATGTTGAAAGAAATTCTAACTGCTGACAATTATTGGCGAAAATACATCCGTTTGAATTTGGAAACCGAAACTTAAAACGTCAATTTCTCGAAATGACTTCGCGACTACATATTTTCAGCTTTTGATGCATAGTCAAAATATATAAAAAGGGCTTCATAATGTTGAAAGAAATTCTAACTTCTGACAATTATTGGCGAAGATACATCCGTTTGAATTTGGAAACAGAAGATTAAAACGTCAATTTCTCGAAATGACTTCGAGACTACATATTTTCAGCTTTTGAAGCAGAGTCAAAATATATAAAAAGGGCTTCATAATGTTGAAAGAAATTCTAACTTCTGACAATTATTGGCGAAGATACATCCGTTTGAATTTGGAAACAGAAACTTAAAACGTCAAATCTCGAAATGACTTCGAGACTACATATTTTCAGCTTTTGATGCAGAATCAAAATATATTAAAAGGGCTTCATAATGTTGAAAGAAATTCTGACTTCTGACAATTATTGGCGAAGATACATCCGTTTGAATTTGGAAACAGAAACTTAAAACGTCAATTTCTCGAAATGTCTTCGAGACTACATATTTTCAGCTTTTGATGCAGAATCAAAATATATAAAAAGGGCTTCATAATGTTGAAAGAAATTCTAACTTCTGACAATTATTGGCGAAGATACATCCGTTTGAATTTGGAAACAGAATCTTAAAACGTCAATTTCTCGAAATGACTTCGCGACTACATATTTTCAGCTTTTGATGCAGAGTCAAAATATATAAAAAGGGCTTCATAATGTTGAAAGAAATTCTAACTTCTGACAATTATTGGCGAAGATACATCCGTTTGAATTTGGAAAAATAAAGTTAAAACGCCAATATCTCGAAATGACTTCGAGACTACATACTTTCAGCTTTTGATGCAGAATCAATATATAAAAAGGAATTCATAATGTTGCAAGAAATTCTAACTTCTGACAATTATTGGCGAAGATACATCCGTTTGAATTTGGAAACAGAAACTTAAAGCGTCGATTTCTCGAAATGACTTCGAGACTACATATTTTCAGCTTTTGATGCACAGCCAAATATATAAAAAGGGCTTCATAATGTTGAAAGAAATTCTAACTTCTGACAATTATTGGCGAAGATACATCCGTTTGAATTTGGAAACAGAAACTTAAAACGTCAATTTCTCGAAATGACTTCGAGACTACATATTTTCAGCTTTTGATGCATAGTCAAAATATATAAAAAGGGCTTCAAAATGTTGAAAGAAATTCTAACTTCTGACAATTATTGGCGAAGATGCATCCGTTTGAATTTGGAAACAGAAACTTAAAACGTCGATTTCTCGAAATGACTTCGCGACTACATATTTTCAGCTTTTGATGCAGAATCAGAATATATAAAAAGGGCTTCATAATGTTGAAAGAAATTCTAACTGCTGACAATTATTGGCGAAGATACATCCGTTTGAATTTGGAAATCGAAACTTAAAACGTCAATTTCTCGAAATGACTTCGCGACTACATATTTTCAGTTTTTGATGCAGAGTCAAAATATATAAAAGGGCTTCATAATGTTGAAAGAAATTCTAACTTCTGACAATTATTGGCGAAGATACATCCGTTTGAATTTGGGAAAAGAAACTTAAACCGCCAATATCTCGAAATGACTTCGAGACTACATATTTTCAGCTTTTGATGCAGAATCAAAATATATAAAAAGGGCTTCATAATGTTGAAAGAAATTCTAACTTCTGACAATTATTGGCGAAGATACATCCGTTTGAATTTGGAAACAGAAACTTAAAACGTCAATTTCTCGAAATGACTTCGAGACTACATATTTTCAGCTTTTGATGCAAAGTCAAAATATATAAAAAGGGCTTCATAATGTTGAAAGAAATTCTAACTTCTGACAATTATTGGCAAAGATACATCCGTTTGAATTTGGAAACAGAAACTTAAAACGTCAATTTCGCGAAATGACTTCGAGACTACATATTTTCAGCTTTTGATGCAGAATCAAAATATATAAAAAGGGCTTCATAATGTTGAAAGAAATTCTGACTTCTGACAATTATTGGCGAAGATACATCCGTTTGAATTTGGGAAAAGAAACTTAAACCGCCAATATCTCGAAATGACTTCGAGACTACATATTTTCAGCTTTTGATGCAGAATCAAAATATATAAAAAAGGGTTCATAATGTTGAAAGAAATTCTAACTTCTGACAATTATTGGCGAAGATACATCCGTTTGAATTTGGAAACAGAAACTTAAAACGTCTATTTCTCGAAATGACTTCGAGACTACATATTTTCAGCTTTTGATGCAGAGTCAAAAAATATAAAAAGGGCTTCATAATGTTGAAAGAAATTCTAACTTCTGACAATTATTGGCGAAGATACATCCGTTTGAATTTGGAAACAGAAACTTAAAACGTCAATTTCTCGAAATGACTTCGAGACTACATATTTTCAGCTTTTGATGCAGAATCAAAATATATAAAAAGGGCTTCATAATGTTGAAAGAAATTCTAACTTCTGACAATTATTGGCGAAGATACATCCATTTGAATTTGGAAACAGAAACTTAAAACGTCAATTTCTCGAAATGACTTCGAGACTACATATTTTCAGCTTTTGATGCATAGTCAAAATATATAAAAAGGGCTTCAAAATGTTGAAAGAAATTCTAACTGCTGACAATTATTGGCGAAGATACATCCGGTTGAATTTGGAAACCGAAACTTAAAACGTCAATTTCTCGAAATGACTTCGCGACTACATATTTTCAGCTTTTGATGCAGGGTCAAAATATATAAAAAGGGCTTCATAATGTTGAAAGAAATTCTGACTTCTGACAATTATTGGCGAAGATACATCCGTTTGAATTTGGGAAAAGAAACTTAAACCGCCAATATCTCGAAATGACTTCGAGACTACATATTTTCAGCTTTTGATGCAGAATCAAAATATATAAAAAGGGGTTCATAATGTTGAAAGAAATTCTAACTTCTGAAAAAATTTAGGCGAAGATACATCCGTTGGAATTTGGAAACAGAAACTTAAAACGTCTATTTCTCGAAATGACTTCGAGACTACATATTTTCAGCTTTTGAAGCAGAGTCAAAAAATATAAAAAGGGCTTCATAATGTTGAAAGAAATTCTAACTTCTGACAATTATTGGCGAAGATACATCCGTTTGAATTTGGAAACAGAAATTTAAAACGCCAATTTCTCGAAATGACTTCGAGACTACATATTTTCAGCTTTTGATGCAGAATCAAAATATATAAAAAGGGCTTCATAATGTTGAAAGAAATTCTAACTTCTGACAATTATTGGCGAAGATACATCCGTTTGAATTTGGAAACAGAAACTTAAAACGTCAATTTCTCGAAATGACTTCGAGACTACATATTTTCAGCTTTTGAAGCAGAGTCAAAATATATAAAAAGGGCTTCATAATGTTGAAAGAAATTCTAACTTCTGACAATTATTGGCGAAGATACATCCGTTTGAATTTGGAAACAGAAACTTAAAACGTCAATTTCTCGAAATGACTTCGAGACTACATATTTTCAGCTTTTGATGCAGAATCAAAATATATAAAAAGGGCTTCATAATGTTGAAAGAAATTCTAACTTCTGACAATTATTGGCGAAGATACATCCGTTTGAATTTGGAAACAGAAACTTAAAACGTCAATTTCGCGAAATGACTTCGAGACTACATATTTTCAGCTTTTGATGCAGAATCAAAATATATAAAAAGGGCTTCATAATGTTGAAAGAAATTCTAACTTCTGACAATTATTGGCGAAGATACATCCGTTTGAATTTGGAAACCGAAACTTAAAACGTCAATTTCGCGAAATGACTTCGAGACTACATATTTTCAGCTTTTGATGCAGAATCAAAATATATAAAAAGGGCTTCATAATGTTGAAAGAAATTCTAACTTCTGACAATTATTGGCGAAGATACTTCCGTTTGAATTTGGAAACAGAAACTTAAAACGTCAATTTCTCGAAATGACTTCGAGACTACATATTTTCAGCTTTTGATGCAGAGTCAAAATATATAAAAAGGGCTTCATAATGTTGAAAGAAATTCTAACTTCTGACAATTATTGGCGAAGATACATCCGTTTGAATTTGGAAACAGAAACTTAAAACGTCAATTTCTCGAAATGACTTCGAGACTACATATTTTCAGCTTTTGATGCAGAGTCAAAATATATAAAAAGGGCTTCATAATGTTGAAAGAAATTCTAACTTCTGACAATTATTGGCGAAGATACATCCGTTTGAATTTGGAAACAGAAACTTAAAACGTAAATTTCTTGAAATGACTTCGAGACTACATATTTTCAGCTTTTGATGCAGAGTCAAAATATATAAAAAGGGCTTCATAATGTTGCAAGAAATTCTAACTTCTGACAATTATTGGCGAAGATACATCCGTTTGAATTTGGAAACAGAAACTTAAAACGACAATTTCTCGAAATGACTTCGAGACTACATATTTTCAGCTTTTGATGCAGGGTCAAAATATATAAAAAGGGCTTCATAATGTTGAAAGAAATTCTAACTTCTGACAATTATTGGCGAAGATACATCCGTTTGAATTTGGAAACAGAAACTTAAAACGCCAATATCTCGAAATGACTTCGAGACTACATATTTTCAGCTTTTGATGCAGAATCAAAATATATAAAAAGGGGTTCATAATGTTGCAAGAAATTCTAACTTCTGACAATTATTGGCGAAGATACATCCGTTTGAATTTGGAAACAGAAACTTAAAACGTCAATTTCTCGAAATGACTTCGAGACTACATATTTTCAGCTTTTGATGCAGAGTCAAAATATATAAAAAGGGCTTCATAATGTTGAAAGAAATTCTAACTTCTGACAATTATTGGCGAAGATACATCCGTTTGAATTTGGAAACAGAAACTTAAAACGTCAATTTCTCGAAATGACTTCGAGACTACATATTTTCAGCTTTTGATGCAGAATCAAAATATATAAAAAGGGCTTCATAATGTTGAAAGAAATTCTAACTTCTGACAATTATTGGCGAAGATACATCCGTTTGAATATGGAAACAGAAACTTAAAACGTCAATTTCTCGAAATGACTTCGCGACTATATATTTTCAGCTTTTGATGCAGAGTCAAAATATATAAGTAGGGCTTCATAATGTTGAAAGAAATTCTAACTTCTGACAATTATTGGTGAAGATACATCCGTTTGAATTTGGAAACAGAAACTTAAAACGTCAATTTCTCGAAATGACTTCGAGACTACATATTTTCAGCTTTTGATGCAGAATCAAAATATATAAAAAGGGCTTCATAATGTTGAAAGAAAATCTAATTTCTGAAAATTATTGGCCGAAGATACATCCGTTTGAATTTGGAAACAGAAACTTAAAACGTCTATTTCTCGAAATGACTCGAGACTACATATTTTCAGCCTTTGATGCAGAATCAGAATATATAAGAAGGGCTTCATAATGTTGAAAGAAATTCTAACTTCTGACAATTATTGGCGAAGATACATCCGTTTGAATTTGGAAACAGAAACTTAAAACGTCAATTTCTCGAAATGACTTCGAGACTACATATTTTCAGCTTTTGATGCAGAGTCAAAATATATAAAAAGGGGTTCATAATGTTGAAAGAAATTCTAACTTCTGACAATTATTGGCGAAGATACATCCGTTTGAATTTGGAAACAGAAACTTAAAACGTCAATTTCTCGAAATGACTTCGAGACTACATATTTTCAGCTTTTGATGCAGAGTCAAAATATATAAAAAGGGCTTCATAATGTTGAAAGAAATTCTAACTTCTGACAATTATTGGCGAAGATACTTCCGTTTGAATTTGGAAACAGAAACTTAAAACGGAAATTTCTTGAAATGACTTCGAGACTACATATTTTCAGCTTTTGATGCATAGTCAAAATATATAAAAAGGGCTTCATAATGTTGCAAGAAATTCTAACTTCTGACAATTATTGGCGAAGATACATCCGTTTGAATTTGGAAACAGAAACTTAAAACGTCAATTTATCGAAATGACTTCGCGACTACATATTTTCAGCTTTTGAAGCAGAGTCAAAATATATAAAAAGGGCTTCATAATGTTGAAAGAAATTCTAACTTCTGACAATTATTGGCGAAGATACATCCGTTTGAATTTGGAAACAGAAACTTAAAACGTCAATTTCTCGAAATGACTTCGAGACTACATATTTTCAGCTTTTGATGCAGAGTCAAAATATATAAAAAGGGCTTCATAATGTTGAAAGAAATCCTAACTTCTGACAATTATTGGCGGAGATACATCCGTTTGAATTTGGAAACAGAAACTTAAAACGTCAATTTCTCGAAATGACTTCGCGACTACATATTTTCAGCTTTTGATGCATAGTCAAAATATATAAAAAGGGCTTCATAATGTTGAAAGAAATTCTAACTTCTGACATTATTGGCGAAGATACATCCGTTTGAATTTGGAAACAGAAACTTAAAACGACAATTTCTCGAAATGACTTCGAGACTACATATTTTCAGCTTTTGATGCAGGGTCAAAATATATAAAAAGGGCTTCATAATGTTGAAAGAAATTCTATCTTCTGACAATTATTGGCGAAGATACATCCGTTTGAATTTGGAAACAGAAACTTAAAACGTCAATTTCTCGAAATGACTTCGCGACTTCATATTTTCAGTTTTTGATGCAGAGTCAAAATATATAAAAAGGGCTTCATAATGTTGAAAGAAATTCAGACTTCTGACAATTATTGGCGAAGATACATCCGTTTGAATTTGGGAAAATAAACTTAAAACGTCAATTTCTCGAAATGACTTCGCGACTACATATTTTCAGCTTTTGATGCAGAGTCAAAATATATAAAAAGGACTTCATAATGTTGAAAGAAATTCTAACTTCTGACAATTATTGGCGAAGATACATCCGTTTGAATTTGGAAACAGAAACTTAAAACGTCAATTTCTCGAAATGACTTCGAGACTACATATTTTCAGCTTTTGATGCAGAATCAAAATATATAAAAAGGGCTTCATAATGTTGAAAGAAATTCTAACTTCTGACAATTATTGGCGAAGATACATCCGTTTGAATATGGAAACCGAAACTTAAAACGTCAATTTCTCGAAATGACTTCGCGACTATATATTTTCAGCTTTTGATGCAGAGTCAAAATATATAAAAAGGGCTTCATAATGTTGAAAGAAATTCTAACTTCTGACAATTATTGGCGAAGATACATCCGTTTGAATTTGGAAACAGAAACTTAAAACGTAAATTTCTTGAAATGACTTCGAGACTACATATTTTCAGCTTTTGATGCATAGTCAAAATATATAAAAAAGGGCTTCATAATGTTGCAAGAAATTCTAACTTCTGACAATTATTGGCGAAGATACATCCGTTTGAATTTGGAAACAGAAACTTAAAACGACAATTTCTCGAAATGACTTCGAGACTACATATTTTCAGCTTTTGATGCAGAATCAAAATATATAAAAAGGGCTTCATAATGTTGAAAGAAATTCTAACTTCTGACAATTATTGGCGAAGATACATCCGTTTGAATTTGGAAACAGAAACTTAAAACGTCAATTTCTCGAAATGACTTCGAGACTACATATTTTCAGTTTTTGATGCAGAGTCAAAATATATAAAAAGGGCTTCATAATGTTGAAAGAAATTCTAACTTCTGACAATTATTGGCGAAGATACATCCGTTTGAATTTGGAAACAGAAACTTAAAACGCCAATATCTCGAAATGACTTCGAGACTACATATTTTCAGCTTTTGATGCAGAATCAAAATATATAAAAAGGGGTTCATAATGTTGCAAGAAATTCTAACTTTTGACAATTTTTGGCGAAGATACATCCGTTTGAATTTGGAAACCGAAACTTAAAACGACAATTTCTCGAAATGACTTCGCGACTACATATTTTCAGCTTTTGATGCAGAGTCAAAATATATAAAAAGGGCTTCATAATGTTGAAAGAAATTCTAACTTCTGACAATTATTGGCGAAGATACATCCGTTTGAATTTGGAAACAGAAACTTAAAACGTCAATTTCTCGAAATGACTTCGAGACTACATATTTTCAGCTTTTGATGCAGAGTCAAAATATATAAAAAGGGCTTCATAATGTTGCAAGAAATTCTAACTTCTGACAATTATTGGCGAAGATACATCCGTTTGAATTTGGAAACAGAAACTTAAAACGTCAATTTCTCGAAATGACTTCGAGACTACATATTTTCAGCTTTTGATGCAGAATCAAAATATATAAAAAAGGGCTTCATAATGTTGAAAGAAATTCTAACTTCTGACAATTATTGGCGAAGATACATCCGTTTGAATATGGAAACCGAAACTTAAAACGTCAATTTCTCGAAATGACTTCGCGACTATATATTTTCAGCTTTTGATGCATAGTCAAAATATATAAAAAGGGCTTCATAATGTTGAAAGAAATTCTAACTTCTGACAATTATTGGCGAAGATACATCCGTTTGAATTTGGAAACAGAAACTTAAAACGACAATTTCTCGAAATGACTTCGAGACTACATATTTTCAGCTTTTGATGCAGAATCAAAATATATAAAAAGGGGTTCATAATGTTGCAAGAAATTCTAACTTCTGCAATTATTGGCGAAGATACATCCGTTTGAATTTGGAAACAGAAACTTAAAACGTCAATTTCTCGAAATGACTTCGAGACTACATATTTTCAGCTTTTGATGCAGAGTCAAAATATATAAAAAGGGCTTCATAATGTTGAAAGAAATTCTAACTTCTGACAATTATTGGCGGAGATACATCCGTTTGAATTTGGAAACAGAAACTTAAAATGTCAATTTCTCGAAATGACTTCGAGACTACATATTTTCAGCTTTTGATGCATAGTCAAAATATATAAAAAGGGCTTCATAATGTTGAAAGAAATTCTAACTTCTGACAATTATTGGCGAAGATACATCCGTTTGAATTTGGAAACAGAAACTTAAAACGACAATTTCTCGAAATGACTTCGAGACTACATATTTTCAGCTTTTGATGCAGGGTCAAAATATATAAAAAGGGCTTCATAATGTTGAAAGAAATTCTATCTTCTGACAATTATTGGCGAAGATACATCCGTTTGAATTTGGGAAAATAAACTTAAAACGTCAATTTCTCGAAATGACTTCGAGACTACATATTTTCAGCTTTTGATGCATAGTCAAAATATATAAAAAGGGCTTCATAATGTTGCAAGAAATTCTAACTTCTGACAATTATTGGCGAAGATACATCCGTTTGAATTTGGAAACAGAAACTTAAAACGACAATTTCTCGAAATGACTTCGAGACTACATATTTTCAGCTTTTGATGCAGAGTCAAAATATATAAAAAGGGCTTCATAATGTTGAAAGAAATTCTAACTTCTGACAATTATTGGCGAAGATACATCCGTTTGAATTTGGAAACAGAAACTTAAAACGTCAATTTCTCGAAATGACTTCGAGACTACATATTTTCAGCTTTTGATGCAGAGTCAAAATATATAAAAAGGGCTTCATAATGTTGAAAGAAATTCTAACTTCTGACAATTATTGGCGGAGATACGTCCGTTTGAATTTGGAAACAGAAACTTAAAACGTCAATTTCTCGAAATGACTTCGAGACTACATATTATCAGCTTTTGATGCATAGTCAAAATATATAAAAAGGGCTTCATGTTGAAAGAAATTCTAACTTCTGACAATTATTGGCGAAGATACATCCGTTTGAATTTGGGAAAATAAACTTAAAACGTCAATTTCTCGAAATGACTTCGCGACTACATATTTTCAGCTTTTGATGCAGAGTCAAAATATATAAAAAGGGCTTCATAATGTTGAAAGAAATTCTAACTTCTGACAATTATTGGCGAAGATACATCCGTTTGAATTTGGGAAAATAAACTTAAAACGTCAATTTCTCGAAATGACTTCGCGACTACATATTTTCAGCTTTTGATGCAGAGTCAAAATATATAAAAAGGGCTTCATAATGTTGAAAGAAATTCTAACTTCTGACAATTATTGGCGAAGATACATCCGTTTGAATTTGGAAACAGAAACTTAAAACGACAATTTCTCGAAATGACTTCGAGACTACATATTTTCAGCTTTTGATGCAGGGTCAAAATATATAAAAAGGGCTTCATAATGTTGAAAGAAATTCAGACTTCTGACAATTATTGGCGAAGATACATCCGTTTGAATTTGGGAAAATAAACTTAAAACGTCAATTTCTCGAAATTACTTCGCGACTACATATTTTCAGCTTTTGATGCAGAGTCAAAATATATAAAAAGGGCTTCATAATGTTGAAAGAAATTCTAACTTCTGACAATTATTGGCGAAGATACATCCGTTTGAATTTGGAAACAGAAACTTAAAACGTCAATTTCTCGAAATGACTTCGCGACTACATATTTTCAGCTTTTGATGCAGAGTCAAAATATATAAAAAGGGGTTCATAATGTTGAAAGAAATTCTAACTTCTGACAATTATTGGCGAAGATACATCCGTTTGAATTTGGAAACAGAAACTTAAAACGTCAATTTCTCGAAATGACTTCGAGACTACATATTTTCAGCTTTTGATGCAGAATCAAAATATATAAAAAGGGGTTCATAATGTTGCAAGAAATTCTAACTTCTGACAATTATTGGCGAAGATACATCCGTTTGAATTTGGAAACAGAAACTTAAAACGTCAATTTCTCGAAATGACTTCGAGACTACATATTTTCAGCTTTTGATGCAGAATCAAAATATATAAAAAGGGGTTCATAATGTTGCAAGAAATTCTAACTTCTGACAATTATTGGCGAAGATACATCCGTTTGAATTTGGAAACAGAAACTTAAAACGTCAATTTCGCGAAATGACTTCGCGACTACATATTTTCAGCTTTTGATGCATAGTCAAAATATATAAAAAGGGCTTCATAATGTTGAAAGAAATTCAGACTTCTGACAATTATTGGCGAAGATACATCCGTTTGAATTTGGGAAAATAAACTTAAAACGCCAATATCTCGAAATGACTTCGAGACTACATATTTTCAGCTTTTGATGCATAGTCAAAATATATAAAAAGGGCTTCATAATGTTGAAAGAAATTCAGACTTCTGACAATTATTGGCGAAGATACATCCGTTTGAATTTGGGAAAATAAACTTTAAACGCCAATATCTCGAAATGACTTCGAGACTACATATTTTCAGCTTTTGATGCAGAATCAAAATATATAAAAAGGGCTTCATAATGTTGCAAGAAATTCTAACTTCTGACAATTATTGGCGAAGATACATCCGTTTGAATTTGGAAACAGAAACTTAAAACGTCAATTTCTCGAAATGACTTCGAGACTACATATTTTCAGCTTTTGATGCAGAGTCAAAATATATAAAAAGGGGTTCATAATGTTGAAAGAAATTCTAACTTCTGACAATTATTGGCGAAGATACATCCGTTTGAATTTGGAAACAGAAACTTAAAACGTCAATTTCTCGAAATGACTTCGAGATTACATATTTTCAGCTTTTGAAGCAGAGTCAAAATATATAAAAAGGGCTTCATAATGTTGAAAGAAATTCTAACTTCTGACAATTATTGGCGAAGATACATCCGTTTGAATTTGGAAACAGAAACTTAAAACGTAAATTTCTTGAAATGACTTCGAGACTACATATTTTCAGCTTTTGATGCATAGTCAAAATATATAAAAAGGGCTTCATAATGTTGCAAGAAATTCTAACTTCTGACAATTATTGGCGAAGATACATCCGTTTGAATTTGGAAACAGAGACTTAAAACGACAATTTCTCGAAATGACTTCGAGACTACATATTTTCAGCTTTTGATGCAGGGTCAAAATATATAAAAAGGGCTTCATAATGTTGAAAGAAATTCTAACTTCTGACAATTATTGGCGAAGATACATCCGTTTGAATTTGGAAACAGAAACTTAAAACGTCAATTTCTCGAAATGACTTCGAGACTACATATTTTCAGCTTTTGATGCAGAGTCAAAATATATAAAAAGGGGTTCATAATGTTGAAAGAAATTCTAACTTCTGACAATTATTGGCGAAGATACATCCGTTTGAATTGGAAACAGAAACTTAAAACGTCGATTTCTCGAAATGACTTCGAGACTACATATTTTCAGCTTTTGATGCAGAGTCAAAATATATAAAAAGGGCTTCATAATGTTGAAAGAAATTCTAACTTCTGACAATTATTGGCGAAGATACATCCATTTGAATTTGGAAACAGAAACTTAAAACGACAATTTCTCGAAATGACTTCGAGACTACATATTTTCAGCTTTTGATGCAGGGTCAAAATATATAAAAAGGGCTTCATAATGTTGAAAGAAATTCTAACTTCTGACAATTATTGGCGAAGATACATCCGTTTGAATTTGGAAACAGAAACTTAAAACGCCAATATCTCGAAATGACTTCGAGACTACATATTTTCAGCTTTTGATGCAGAATCAAAATATATAAAAAGGGGTTCATAATGTTGCAAGAAATTCTAACTTCTGACAATTATTGGCGAAGATACATCCGTTTGAATTTGGAAACAGAAACTTAAAACGTCAATTTCTCGAAATGACTTCGAGACTACATATTTTCAGCTTTTGATGCATAGTCAAAATATATAAAAAGGGCTTCATAATGTTGAAAGAAATTCTAACTTCTGACAATTATTGGCGAAGATACATCCGTTTGAATTTGGAAACAGAAACTTAAAACGTAAATTTCTTGAAATGACTTCGAGACTACATATTTTCAGCTTTTGATGCATAGTCAAAATATATAAAAAGGGCTTCATAATGTTGCAAGAAATTCTAACTTCTGACAATTATTGGCGAAGATACATCCGTTTGAATTTGGAAACAGAGACTTAAAACGACAATTTCTCGAAATGACTTCGAGACTACATATTTTCAGCTTTTGATGCAGGGTCAAAATATATAAAAAAGGGCTTCATAATGTTGAAAGAAATTCTAACTTCTGACAATTATTGGCGAAGATACATCCATTTGAATTTGGAAACAGAAACTTAAAACGTCAATTTCTCGAAATGACTTCGAGACTACATATTTTCAGCTTTTGATGCAGAGTCAAAATATATAAAAGGGGTTCATAATGTTGAAAGAAATTCTAACTTCTGACAATTATTGGCGAAGATACATCCGTTTGAATTTGGAAACAGAAACTTAAAACGTCAATTTCTCGAAATGACTTCGAGACTACATATTTTCAGCTTTTGATGCAGAGTCAAAATATATAAAAAGGGCTTCATAATGTTGAAAGAAATTCTAACTTCTGACAATTATTGGCGAAGATACATCCGTTTGAATTTGGAAACAGAAACTTAAAACGACAATTTCTCGAAATGACTTCGAGACTACATATTTTCAGCTTTTGATGCAGGGTCAAAATATCTAAAAAGGGCTTCATAATGTTGAAAGAAATTCTAACTTCTGACAATTATTGGCGAAGATACATCCGTTTGAATTTGGAAACAGAAACTTAAAACGCCAATATCTCGAAATGACTTCGAGACTACATATTTTCAGCTTTTGATGCAGAATCAAAATATATAAAAAGGGGTTCATAATGTTGCAAGAAATTCTAACTTCTGACAATTATTGGCGAAGATACATCCGTTTGAATTTGGAAACAGAAACTTAAAACGTAAATTTCTCGAAATGACTTCGAGACTACATATTTTCAGCTTTTGATGCATAGTCAAAATATATAAAAAGGGCTTCATAATGTTGAAAGAAATTCTAACTTCTGACAATTATTGGCGAAGATACATCCGTTTGAATTTGGAAACAGAAACTTAAAACGACAATTTCTCGAAATGACTTCGAGACTACATATTTTCAGCTTTTGATGCAGGGTCAAAATATATAAAAAGGGCTTCATAATGTTGAAAGAAATTCTATCTTCTGACAATTATTGGCGAAGATACATCCGTTTGAATTTGGAAACAGAAACTTAAAACGTCAATTTCTCGAAATGACTTCGCGACTTCATATTTTCAGCTTTTGATGCAGAGTCAAAATATATAAAAAGGGCTTCATAATGTTGAAAGAAATTCAGACTTCTGACAATTATTGGCGAAGATACATCCGTTTGAATTTGGGAAAATAAACTTAAAACGTCAATTTCTCGAAATGACTTCGCGACTACATATTTTCAGCTTTTGATGCAGAGTCAAAATATATAAAAAGGGCTTCATAATGTTGAAAGAAATTCTAACTTCTGACAATTATTGGTGAAGATACATCCGTTTGAATTTGGAAACAGAAACTTAAAACGTCAATTTCTCGAAATGACTTTGAGACTACATATTTTCAGCTTTTGATGCAGAGTCAAAATATATAAAAAGGGCTTCATAATGTTGAAAGAAATTCTAACTTCTGACAATTATTGGCGAAGATACATCCGTTTGAATTTGGAAACAGAAACTTAAAACGTCAATTTCTCGAAATGACTTCGAGACTACATATTTTCAGCTTTTGATGCATAGTCAAAATATATAAAAAGGGCTTCATAATGTTGAAAGAAATTCTAACTTCTGACACTTATTGGCGAAGATACATCCGTTTGAATTTGGAAACAGAAACTTAAAACGTCAATTTCTCGAAATGACTTCGAGACTACATATTTTCAGCTTTTGATGCAGAGTCAAAATATATAAAAAGGGCTTCACAATGTTGAAAGAAATTCTAACTTCTGACAATTATTGGCGAAGATACATCCGTTTGAATTTGGAAACAGAAACTTAAAACGCCAATATCTCGAAATGACTTCGAGACTACATATTTTCAGCTTTTGATGCAGAATCAAAATATATAAAAAGGGGTTCATAATGTTGCAAGAAATTCTAACTTCTGACAATTATTGGCGAAGATACATCCGTTTGAATTTGGAAACAGAAACTTAAAACGTCAATTTCTCGAAATGACTTCGAGACTACATATTTTCAGCTTTTGATGCAGAGTCAAAAATATATAAAAAGGGCTTCATAATGTTGAAAGAAATTCTAACTTCTGACAATTATTGGCGAAGATACATCCGTTTGAATTTGGAAACAGAAACTTAAAACGTCAATTTCTCGAAATGACTTCGAGACTACATATTTTCAGCTTTTGATGCAGGGTCAAAATATATAAAAAGGGCTTCATAATGTTGAAAGAAATTCTAACTTCTGACAATTATTGGCGAAGATACATCCGTTTGAATTTGGAAACAGAAACTTAAAACGACAATTTCTCGAAATGACTTCGCGACTACATATTTTCAGCTTTTGATGCAGGGTCAAAATATCTAAAAAGGGCTTCATAATGTTGAAAGAAATTCTAACTTCTGACAATTATTGGCGAAGATACATCCGTTTGAATTTGGAAACAGAAACTTAAAACGCCAATATCTCGAAATGACTTCGAGACTACATATTTTCAGCTTTTGATGCAGAATCAAAATATATAAAAAGGGGTTCATAATGTTGCAAGAAATTCTAACTTCTGACAATTATTGGCGAAGATACATCCGTTTGAATTTGGAAACAGAAACTTAAAACGTAAATTTCTCGAAATGACTTCGAGACTACATATTTTCAGCTTTTGATGCATAGTCAAAATATATAAAAAGGGCTTCATAATGTTGAAAGAAATTCTAACTTCTGACAATTATTGGCGAAGATACATCCGTTTGAATTTGGAAACAGAAACTTAAAACGACAATTTCTCGAAATGACTTCGAGACTACATATTTTCAGCTTTTGATGCAGGGTCAAAATATATAAAAAGGGCTTCATAATGTTGAAAGAAATTCTATCTTCTGACAATTATTGGCGAAGATACATCCGTTTGAATTTGGAAACAGAAACTTAAAACGTCAATTTCTCGAAATGACTTCGCGACTTCATATTTTCAGTTTTTGATGCAGAGTCAAAATATATAAAAAGGGCTTCATAATGTTGAAAGAAATTCAGACTTCTGACAATTATTGGCGAAGATACATCCGTTTGAATTTGGGAAAATAAACTTAAAACGTCAATTTCTCGAAATGACTTCGCGACTACATATTTTCAGCTTTTGATGCAGAGTCAAAATATATAAAAAGGGCTTCATAATGTTGAAAGAAATTCTAACTTCTGACAATTATTGGTGAAGATACATCCGTTTGAATTTGGAAACAGAAACTTAAAACGTCAATTTCTCGAAATGACTTCGAGACTACATATTTTCAGCTTTTGATGCAGAATCAAAATATATAAAAAGGGCTTCATAATGTTGAAAGAAATTCTAACTTCTGACAATTATTGGCGAAGATACATCCGTTTGAATTTGGAAACAGAAACTTAAAACGTCAATTTCTCGAAATGACTTCGAGACTACATATTTTCAGCTTTTGATGCAGAGTCAAAATATATAAAAAAGGGCTTCATAATGTTGAAAGAAATTCTGACTTCTGACACTTATTGGCGAAGATACATCCGTTTGAATTTGGAAACAGAAACTTAAAACGTCAATTTCTCGAAATGACTTCGAGACTACATATTTTCAGCTTTTGATGCAGAGTCAAAATATATAAAAAGGGCTTCATAATGTTGAAAGAAATTCTAACTTCTGACAATTATTGGCGAAGATACATCCGTTTGAATTTGGAAACAGAAACTTAAAACGTCAATTTCTCGAAATGACTTCGAGACTACATATTTTCAGCTTTTGATGCATAGTCAAAATATATAAAAAGGGCTTCATAATGTTG
>NW_025062994.1:0-7998 GCF_018153295.1 Drosophila grimshawi
GATATTCGATAACTAGAAAATATATTGAAAGCATTAAATAGGGTCTACCTTGAAATAAATGGCCATATCTTCGTCAAAAATTGCCCCACTTCAATTATAAAGGTGTTTTTTGAATTCGCTTAATCTTTGAAACAAAACTGCATTAAAATAATTTGACTTCCGACTCATCTAAAAAGATATTAAGGGATATTCGATAAATAGAAAATATATGGAAAGCATTAAATAGGGTCTACCTTGAAATAAATGGCCATATCTTCGTCAAAACTCGCCCCACTTCAATTATAAAGGTGTTTTTAGAATTCGCTTAATCTTTGAAACAAAAACTGCATTAAAATAATTTGACTTCCGACTCATGTAAAAGATATTAAGGGATATTCTTCGATAAATAGAAAATATATGGAAAGCATTAAATAGGGTCTACCTTGAAATAAATGGCCATATCTTCGTCAAAAATTGCCCCATTTCAACTATAAAGGTGTTTTTTAGAATTCACTCGATCTTTGGAAAAAAACTGCATTAAAATAATTTGACTTCCGACTCATCTAAGAAAGATATTAAGGGATATTCGATAAATAGAAAATATATGGAAAGCATTAAATAGGGTCTACCTTGAAATAAATGGCCATATCTTCGCCAAAAATTGCCCCATTTCAATTATAAAGGTGTTTTTAGAATTCACTTGATCTTTGGAACAAAACTGCATTAAAATAATTTGACTTCCGACTCATCTAAAAAAGATATTAAGGGATATTCTTCGATAAATAGAAAATATATGGATTATATAATAGCATTAAATAGGGTCTACCTTGAAATAAATGGCCATATCTTCGTCAAAAATTGCCCCACTTCAATTATAAAGGTGTTTTTAGAATTCGCTTAATCTTTGAAACAAAACTGCATTAAAATAATTTGACTTCCGACTCATCTAAAAAAGATATTAAGGGATATTCTTCGATAAATAGAAAATATATGGAAAGCATTAAATAGGGTCTACCTTGAAATAAATGGCCATATCTTCGTCAAAAATTGCCCCATTTCAATTATAAAGGTGTTTTTAGAATTCACTCGATCTTTGGAACAAAACTGCATTAAAATAATTTGACTTCCGACTCATCTAAGAAAGATATTAAGGGATATTCGATAAATAGAAAATATATTGAAAGCATTAAATAGGGTCTACCTTGAAATAAATGGCCATATCTTCGTCAAAAATTGCCCCATTTCAATTATAAAGGTGTTTTTACAATTCGCTTAATCTTTGGAACAAAACTGCATTAAAATAATTTGACTTCCGACTCATCTAAGAAAGATATTAAGGGATATTCTTCGATAAATAGAAAATATATGGAAAGCATTAAATAGGGTCTACCTTGAAATAAATGGCCATATCTTCGTCAAAAATTGCCCCATTTCAATTATAAAGGTGTTTTTAGAATTCACTTAATCTTTGGAACAAAACTGCATTAAAATAATGTGACTTCCGACTCATCTAAGAAAGATATTAAGGGATATTCTTCGATAAATAGAAAATATATGGAAAGCATTAAATAGGGGTCTACCTTGAAATTAGATGGCCATATCTTCGTCAAGATTGCCCCATTTTCAAGTATAAACGTGTTTTTAGAATTCGCTTGATCTTTGGAACAAAACTGCATTAAAATAATTTGACTTCCGACTCATCTAAGAAAGATATTAAGAGATATACTCCGATAAATAGATATTATATGGATAGCATTAAATAGGGTCTACCTTGAAATATATGGCCATATCTATGTCAATAATTGACCCATTTCAATTATAAATGTGGTTTTAGTATTCACTTGATCTGTCGAACAATACTGCATTAAAATAATTTGACTTCCGACTCATCTAAGAAAGATATTAAGGGATATTCTTCGATAAATAGAAAATATATGGAAAGCATTAAATAGAGTGTACCTTGAAATAAATGGCCATATCTTCGTCAAAAATTGCCCCATTTCAATTATAAAGGTGTTTTTAGAATTCACTCGATCTTTGGAACAAAACTGCATTAAAATAATTTGACTTCCGACTCATCTAAGAAAGATATTAAGGGATATTCGATAACTAGAAAATATATTGAAAGCATTAAATAGGGTCTACCTTGAAATAAATGGCCATATCTTCGTCAAAAATTGCCCCATTTCAATTATAAAGGTGTTTTTACAATTCGCTTAATCTTTGGAACAAAACTGCATTAAAATAATTTGACTTCCGACTCATCTAAGAAAGATATTAAGGGATATTCTTCGATAAATAGAAAATATATGGAAAGCATTAAATAGGGTCTACCTTGAAATAAATGGCCATATCTTCGTCAAAAATTGCCCCATTTCAATTATAAAGGTGTTTTTAGAATTCACTTAATCTTTGGAACAAAACTGCATTAAAATAATTTGACTTCCGACTCATCTAAGAAAGATATTAAGGGATATTCTTCGATAAATAGAAAATATATGGAAAGCATTAAATAGGGTCTACCTTGAAATAAATGGCCATATCTTCGTCAAAAATTGCCCCATTTCAATTATAAAGGTGTTTTTAGAATTCACTTGATCTTTGGAACAAAACTGCATTAAAATAATTTGACTTCCGACTCATCTAAAAAAGATATTAAGGGATATTCTTCGATAAATAGAAAATATATGGATTATATAATAGCATTAAATAGGGTCTACCTTGAAATAAATGGCCATATCTTCGTCAAAAATTGCCCCACTTCAATTATAAAGGTGTTTTTAGAATTCGCTTAATCTTTGAAACAAAACTGCATTAAAATAATTTGACTTCCGACTCATCTAAAAAGATATTAAGGGATATTCTTCGATAAATAGAAAATATATGGAAAGCATTAAATAGGGTCTACCTTGAAATAAATGGCCATATCTTCGTCAAAAATTGCCCCATTTCAATTATAAAGGTGTTTTTAGAATTCACTCGATCTTTGGAACAAAACTGCATTAAAATAATTTGACTTCCGACTCATGTAAAAAAGATATTAGGGATATTCTTCGATAAATAGAAAATATATGGAAAGCATTAAATAGGGTCTACCTTGAAATAAATGGCCATATCTTCGTCAAAAATTGCCCCATTTCAACTATAAAGGTGTTTTTAGAATTCACTCGATCTTTGGAAGAAAACTGCATTAAAATAATTTGACTTCCGACTCATCTAAGAAAGATATTAAGGGATATTCGATAAATAGAAAATATATGGAAAGCATTAAATAGGGTCTACCTTGAAATAAATGGCCATATCTTCGTCAAAAATTGCCCCATTTCAATTATAAAGGTGTTTTTAGAATTCACTTGATCTTTGGAACAAAACTGCATTAAAATAATTTGACTTCCGACTCATCTAAAAAAGATATTAAGGGATATTCTTCGATAAATAGAAAATATATGGAAAGCATTAAATAGGGTCTACCTTGAAATAAATGGCCATATCTTCGTCAAAAATTGCCCCACTTCAATTATAAAGGTGTTTTTAGAATTCGCTTAATCTTTGAAACAAAACTGCATTAAAATAATTTGACTTCCGACTCATCTAAAAAGATATTAAGGGATATTCTTCGATAAATAGAAAATATATGGAAAGCATTAAATAGGGTCTACCTTGAAATAAATGGCCATATCTTCGTCAAAAATTGCCCCATTTCAATTATAAAGGTGTTTTTAGAATTCACTCGATCTTTGGAACAAAACTGCATTAAAATAATTTGACTTCCGACTCATCTAAGAAAGATATTAAGGGATATTCGATAACTAGAAAATATATTGAAAGCATTAAATAGGGTCTACCTTGAAATAAATGGCCATATCTTCGTCAAAAATTGCCCCATTTCAATTATAAAGGTGTTTTTACAATTCGCTTAATCTTTGGAACAAAACTGCATTAAAATAATTTGACTTCCGACTCATCTAAGAAAGATATTAAGGGATATTCTTCGATAAATAGAAAATATATGGAAAGCATTAAATAGGGTCTACCTTGAAATAAATGGCCATATCTTCGTCAAAAATTGCCCCATTTCAATTATAAAGGTGTTTTTAGAATTCACTTAATCTTTGGAACAAAACTGCATTAAAATAATTTGACTTCCGACTCATCTAAGAAAGATATTAAGGGATATTCTTCGATAAATAGAAAATATATGGAAAGCATTAAATAGGGTCTACCTTGAAATAAATGGCCATATCTTCGTCAAAAATTGCCCCATTTCAATTATAAAGGTGTTTTTAGAATTCACTTGATCTTTGGAACAAAACTGCATTAAAATAATTTGACTTCCGACTCATCTAAAAAATATATTAAGGGATATTCTTCGATAAATAGAAAATATATGGAAAGCATTAAATAGGGTCTACCTTGAAATAAATGGCCATATCTTCGTCAAAAATTGCCCCACTTCAATTATAAAGGTGTTTTTAGAATTCGCTTAATCTTTGAAACAAAACTGCATTAAAATAATTTGACTTCCGACTCATCTAAAAAAGATATTAAGGGATATTCTTCGATAAATAGAAAATATATGGAAAGCATTAAATAGGGTCTACCTTGAAATAAATGGCCATATCTTCGTCAAAAATTGCCCCATTTCAATTATAAAGGTGTTTTTAGAATTCACTCGATCTTTGGAACAAAACTGCATTAAAATAATTTGACTTCCGACTCATCTAAGAAAGATATTAAGGGATATTCGATAACTAGAAAATATATTGAAAGCATTAAATAGGGTCTACCTTGAAATAAATGGCCATATCTTCGTCAAAAATTGCCCCACTTCAATTATAAAGGTGTTTTTAGAATTCGCTTAATCTTTGAAACAAAACTGCATTAAAATAATTTGACTTCCGACTCATCTAAAAAGATATTAAGGGATATTCGATAAATAGAAAATATATGGAAAGCATTAAATAGGGTCTACCTTGAAATAAATGGCCATATCTTCGTCAAAAATTGCCCCACTTCAATTATAAAGGTGTTTTTAGAATTCGCTTAATCTTTGAAACAAAAACTGCATTAAAATAATTTGACTTCCGACTCATATAAAAAGATATTAAGGGATATTCTTCGATAAATAGAAAATATATGGAAAGCATTAAATAGGGTCTACCTTGAAATAAATGGCCATATCTTCGTCAAAAATTGCCCCATTTCAACTATAAAGGTGTTTTTAGAATTCACTCGATCTTTGGAAGAAAACTGCATTAAAATAATTTGACTTCCGACTCATCTAAGAAAGATATTAAGGGATATTCGATAAATAGAAAATATATGGAAAGCATTAAATAGGGTCTACCTTGAAATAAATGGCCATATCTTCGTCAAAAATTGCCCCATTTCAATTATAAAGGTGTTTTTAGAATTCACTTGATCTTTGGAACAAAACTGCATTAAAATAATTTGACTTCCGACTCATCTAAAAAAGATATTAAGGGATATTCTTCGATAAATAGAAAATATATGGATTATATAATAGCATTAAATAGGGTCTACCTTGAAATAAATGGCCATATCTTCGTCAAAAATTGCCCCACTTCAATTATAAAGGTGTTTTTAGAATTCGCTTAATCTTTGAAACAAAACTGCATTAAAATAATTTGACTTCCGACTCATCTAAAAAAGATATTAAGGGATATTCTTCGATAAATAGAAAATATATGGAAAGCATTAAATAGGGTCTACCTTGAAATAAATGGCCATATCTTCGTCAAAAATTGCCCCATTTCAATTATAAAGGTGTTTTTAGAATTCACTCGATCTTTGGAACAAACCTGCATTAAAATAATTTGACTTCCGACTCATCTAAGAAAGATATTAAGGGATATTCGATAACTAGAAAATATATTGAAAGCATTAAATAGGGTCTACCTTGAAATAAATGGCCATATCTTCGTCAAAAATTGCCCCACTTCAATTATAAAGGTGTTTTTAGAATTCGCTTAATCTTTGAAACAAAACTGCATTAAAATAATTTGACTTCCGACTCATCTAAAAAAGATATTAAGGGATATTCGATAAATAGAAAATATATGGAAAGCATTAAATAGGGTCTACCTTGAAATAAATGGCCATATCTTCGTCAAAAATTGCCCCACTTCAATTATAAAGGTGTTTTTAGAATTCGCTTAATCTTTGAAACAAAACTGCATTAAAATAATTTGACTTCCGACTCATCTAAAAAGATATTAAGGGATATTCTTCGATAAATAGAAAATATATGGAAAGCATTAAATAGGGTCTACCTTGAAATAAATGGCCATATCTTCGTCAAAAATTGCCCCATTTCAATTATAAAGGTGTTTTTAGAATTCACTCGATCTTTGGAACAAACCTGCATTAAAATAATTTGACTTCCGACTCATCTAAGAAAGATATTAAGGGATATTCGATAACTAGAAAATATATTGAAAGCATTAAATAGGGTCTACCTTGAAATAAATGGCCATATCTTCGTCAAAAATTGCCCCACTTCAATTATAAAGGTGTTTTTAGAATTCGCTTAATCTTTGAAACAAAACTGCATTAAAATAATTTGACTTCCGACTCATCTAAAAAGATATTAAGGAATATTCGATAAATAGAAAATATATGGAAAGCATTAAATAGGGTCTACCTTGAAATAAATGGCCATATCTTCGTCAAAAATTGCCCCACTTCAATTATAAAGGTGTTTTTAGAATTCACTTGATCTTTGGAACAAAACTGCATTAAAATAATTTGACTTCCGACTCATGTAAAAAAGATATTAAGGGATATTCTTCGATAAATAGAAAATATATGGAAAGCATTAAATAGGGTCTACCTTGAAATAAATGGCCATATCTTCGACAAAAATTGCCCCATTTCAATTATAAAGGTGTTTTTAGAATTCACTCGATCTTTGGAAGAAAACTGCATTAAAATAATTTTACTTCCGACTCATCTAAGAAAGATATTAAGGGATATTCGATAAATAGAAAATATATTAAAAGCATTAAATAGGGTCTACCTTGAAATAAATGGCCATATCTTCGTCAAAAATTGCCCCATTTCAATTATAAAGGTGTTTTTAGAATTCACTTGATCTTTGAAACAAAACTGCATTAAAATAATTTGACTTCCGACTCATCTAAAAAAGATATTAAGGGATATTCTTCGATAAATAGAAAATATATGGAAAGCATTAAATAGGGTCTACCTTGAAATAAATGGCCATATCTTCGTCAAAAATTGCCCCACTTCAATTATAAAGGTGTTTTTAGAATTCGCTTAATCTTTGAAACAAAACTGCATTAAAATAATTTGACTTCCGACTCATCTAAAAAAGATATTAAGGGATATTCTTCGATAAATAGAATAGGGTCTACCTTGAAATAAATGGCCATATCTTCGTCAAAAATTGCCCCATTTCAATTATAAAGGTGTTTTTAGAATTCACTTAATCTTTGGAACAAAAACTGCATTAAAATAATTTGACTTCCGACTCATCTAAGAAAGATATTAAGGGATATTCTTCGATAAATAGAAAATATATGGAAAGCATTAAATAGGGTCTACCTTGAAATAAATGGCCATATCTTCATCTAAAATTGCCCAATTTCAATTATAAGGGTGTTTTTAGAATTCACTTGATCTTTGGAACAAAACTGCATTAAAATAATTTGACTTCCGACTCATCTAAGAAAGATATTAAGGGATATTCTTCGATAAATAGAAAATGTATGGAAAGCATTAAATAGGGTCTACCTTGAAATAAATGGCCATATCTTCATCTAAAATTGCCCAATTTCAAATTATAAGGGTGTTCTTAGAATTCACTTGATCTTTGGAACAAAACTGCATTAAAATAATTTGACTTCCGACTCATCTAAGAAAGATATTAAGGGATATTCTTCGATAAATAGAAAATATATGGAAAGCATTAAATAGGGTCTACCTTGAAATAAATGGCCATATCTTCGTCAAAAATTGCCCCATTTCAATTATAAA
>NW_025062995.1:0-2872 GCF_018153295.1 Drosophila grimshawi
TCAAGGTAGACCCTATTTAATACTTTCCATATATTTTCTATTAATCGAAGAATATCCCTTAATATCTTTTCTTAGATGAGTCGAAGTCAAATTATTTTAATGCAGTTTTCTCTTCCAAAGATCAAGTGAATTCTAAAAACACCTTTATAATTGAAATGGGCCACTTTTTTACAGAAGATATGGCCATTTATTTCAAGGGTTGACCCTATTTAATGCTTTCCATATATTTTCTATTTTTCGAAGAATATCCCTTAACATCTTTCTGGGATGATTTGGAAGTCAAATTATTTTAATGCAGTTTTGTTTCAAAGATCAGTGAATAAAACACTTTTAATTGAAATGGGGTACTTTTGAGAGAAGTATGGCCTTTTTGGGCGTCCTTTTTGGGACGTTTCCTTCCATAGCTTCTTTTGAAGAATTCTTTATTTTCTAGATGAGTCGGAAGTCAATCTTAATGAATTCCAGAGGAATTCTAAAACACCTTTATATTTGAAATGGGGCAATTTTAGACAAAGATATGGCCATTTATTTCAAGGCTGACCCTATTTAATGTTTGGCCTTGTTTTCTATTAACCGAAGAATATCTTTTAATATCTTCTTTTTTAGATGAGTCGGAAGTCAAATCATTTTTTCATGCAGTTTCGGTGGCTTTCATAGTTCGAGGAATTCTAAAACACCTTTAATTGAAGGTGCTTTTAGTGGCCTCAAGGGTGACCCTATTTAATGCTTTCCCGATTTTTTCTATTTATCGAAGAATATCCCTTAATATCTTTCTTAGATGAGTCGGAAGTCAAATTATTTTAATGCAGTTTTGTTCCAAAGATCAAGTGAATTCTAAAACACCTTTATAATTGAAATGGGGCAATTTTTGACGAAGATATGGCCATTTATTTCAAGGTAGACCCTATTTAATACTTTCCATATATTTTCTGTTAATCAAAGAATATCCCTTAATATCTTTCTTAGATGAGTCGGAAGTCAAATTATTTTAATGCAGTTTTGTTCCAAAGATTGTGGAATTCTAAAAACACCTTTATAATTGAAATGGGGCAATTTTTGACGAAGATATGGCCATTTATTTCAAGGTTGACCCTATTTAATGCTTTCCTTATATTTTCTATTTATCGACGAATATCCCTTAATATCTTTCTTAGATGAGTCGGAAGTCGAATTATTTTAATGCAGTTTTGTTCCAAAGATCGAGTGAATTCTAAAAACACCTATATAATTGAAATGGGGCAATTTTTGACGAAGATATGGCCATTTATTTCAAGGTTGACCCTATTTAATGTTTGGCTTATATTTTCTATTAATCGAAGAATATCCCTTAATATCTTTCTTAGATGAGTCGGAAGTCAAATTATTTTAATGCAGTTTGTTTCAAAGATCAAGTGAATTCTAAAAACACCTTTATAATTGAAATGGGGCAATTTTTGACGAAGATATGGCCATTTATTTCAAGGTAGACCCTATTTAATGCTTTCCATATATTTTCTATTAATCAAAGAATATCCCTTAATATCTTTCTTAGATGAGTCGGAAGTCAAATTATTTTAATGCAGTTTTGTTCCAAAGATCGAGTGAATTCTAAAAACACTTTATAATTGAAATGGGCAATTTTTGACGAAGATATGGCCATTTATTTCAAGGTTGACCCTATTTACTGCTTTCCTTATATTTTCTATTTATCGAAGAATATCCCTTAATATCTTTCTTAGATGAGTCGGAAGTCAAATTATTTTAATGCAGTTTTCTTCCAAAGATCGAGTGAACTCTAAAAACACCTTTATAATTGAAATGGGGCAATTTTTGACGAAGATATGGCCATTTATTTCAAGGTTGACCCTATTTAATGCTTTCCATATATTTTCTATTTATCGAAGAATATCCCTTAATATCTTTCTTAGATGAGTCGGAAGTCAAATTATTTTAATGCAGTTTTGTTTCAAAGATTGAGTGAATTCAAAAACACCTTTATAATTGAAATGGGGCAATTTTTGACGAAGATATGGCCATTTATTTCAAGGTAGACCCTATTTAATGCTTTCCTTATATTTTCTATTTATCGAAGAATATCCCTTAATATCTTTCTTAGATGAGTCGGAAGTCAAATTATTTTAATGCAGTTTTGTTTCAAAGATCGAGTGAATTCTAAAAACACCTTTATAATTGAAATGGGGCAATTTTTGACGAAGATATGGCCATTTATTTCAAGGTAGACCCTATTTAATGCTTTCCATATATTTTCTATTTATCGAAGAATATCCCTTAATATCTTTCTTAGATGAGTCGGAAGTCAAATTATTTTAATGCAGTTTTGTTCCAAAGATCGAGTGAATTCTAAAAACACCTTTATAATTGAAATGGGGCAATTTTTGACGAAGATATGGCCATTTATTTCAAGGTAGACCCTATTTAATGCTTTCCATATATTTTCTATTTATCGAAGAATATCCCTTAATATCTTTCTTAGATGAGTCGGAAGTCAAATTATTTTAATGCAGTTTTGTTCCAAAGATCGAGTGAATTTAAAAACACCTTTATAATTGAAATGGGGCAATTTTTGACGAAGATATGGCCATTTATTTCAAGGTAGACCCTATTTAATGCTTTCCATATATTTTCTATTTATCGAAGAATATCCCTTAATATCTTTCTAGATGAGTCGGAAGTCAAATTATTTTAATGCAGTTTTGTTCCAAAGATCGAGTGAATTCTAAAAACACCTTTATAATTGAAATGGGGCAATTTTTGACGAAGATATGGCCATTTATTTCAAGGTTGACCCTATTTAATGCTTTCCATATATTTTCTATTTATCGAAGAATATCCCTTAATATCTTTCTTAGATGAGTCGGAAGTCAAATTATTT